>NC_056728.1:859089694-859097194 GCF_019279795.1 Protopterus annectens
ACCATCTTGTTAGTATACAGAAAGGGTTCTGTTTTTAATGTGGGTGACCAATTTAAAAAAATGGTCTCTCTCTGTAGAGCCAGCTGAGAAGGACTGTGGGGCACTCTGAATAAAGATAGGATAAAGTAGATCTGTGATTGACCTACCCAGTTCTGACTAGGCATAAGCAGCTAACTAACAAGCTGTGGGACAAAAGTGTAACAAAAATATTACACATTTACATGCACAGTCTGTTTAAGGTGCTGTCATTAGTGTGTGATTCCATCAAGCAGAATAAAATAATGTTAAAAAGTCATGACCAGAGCAAATGATGGACTCTTCTTCCTTATGAGTCCTAATAGTCATGGTCTCTCTCTCTCTCTCTCTCTCTCTCTCTCTGTGGACTCCAGGAATCACACCATTATCCATGCAAGTGTTAGAAAGCCTGGCTTTCTCAGGAAGTTTCCTGGGATAGCATCTTATATGACCACTTGAGAACTGTGTAGCAGAACTGATAGATTTTCTCAGATATTTTTGTTCATCAAGGATACCTCTTCCCCTAAAAGGTTTGCAAACACTTTTTAACATCTTGTGTGGTCTGGATGAATTGCATACTGTTGGACTAAAAAAAAACATTTGTTCTGATTCATTGCTAGGTATCAAACTAGACTTCACCTGCTAAAGATTTTCATTTGTGTTTTTAAACTTCAGGAGAATTTCACACTTTTCATACAGCGAACACCATGTTTTATTATATGTAAGTTGTGGGAAAATAATCCATGATTGAAGACTGTGTGTGTGTGTGTGTGTGTGTGTGTGTGTGTGTGTGTGTGTGTGTGTGTGTGTGTGTGTGTGTGTGCGTGTGTGTGTGTGTGTGTGTGTGTGTGTATGTGATGGCAATGGTTTTATGAGTCTGTGTATGTGATGATATTTGACCATGTGTGTGATGATAATGATACCATGTGTCTGCGTGGGTATGATGGCAATGATACAGTGTGTATGTGTGATAACACTGGTATCATGTATTTTTGTGATGACAGTCCTCCAATGTGTCGTGTGAAGGTAATAGAGTAGTGGTTATTACACTTGCTTCATATGTAGAAGGTTCTGGGTTCAATTCCTAGTGGAAGCTGTTCATTTGGGTTGGGAGGGTGGCCTAATGGTTAAGGTGTTTGCCTTACAAACAGAAGGTGCAGGGTTTGAGTCTCAGAAGGGATAATTGCCTAGGCTTAAAATGGCTTGCAAGGGCAGTTAGCTTAGTACTAATCTATAAACCTATAAACAGTACTTCCAGGTCTGTGTGTGTATGTGTGTGCATATGTGTGTGCTTGTGTGTGTGTGATGGCAATGGTTGTTATGTGTTTTTATGTGTGATGACATTGGTCCCATATTTATGTGCGTGTGAGAGACAGACAGAGAAATTACAGTGATCCTATAACCCTGTGTGATGACAGTGCTCCATTGTGCACACACGTGTGTATGTATGTGTGTGTGTGTGTGTATGTGTGATGACTGAATGTGTGTGCATGTGTATGTGTGATGGTGTGTCTATGTGTAATGATAGTGATTCCATGTTTGTGTGTGTGTGTGTGTGTGTGTGTGTGTGTGTGTGTGTGTGTGTGTGTGTGTGCATGTGTGTGTGAAGACTGAATCTGTGTGGGCATGTGTATGTGTGATGGTGTGTCTATGTGTAATGATAGTGATTCCATGTGTGTGTGTGTGTGTGTGTGTGTGTGTGTGTGTGTGTGTGTGTGTGTGTGTGTGTGTGTGTGCATGTGTGTGTGAAGACTGAATCTGTGTGGGCATGTGTATGTGTGATGGTGTGTCTATGTGTAATGATAGTGATTCCATGTGTGTGTGTGTGTGTGTGTGTGTGTGTGTGTGTGTGTGTGTGTGTGTGTGTGTGTGTGTGTGTGTGGAGTCCTGGGGTACTGTTTTGCATACAACAAAGGATGTGCTAAATACTTGTAATACATGAAGAATGATTATTATCTGCCAAACTCTTGGAAAAAAATGACGTTGTCATTGAGGTACATCCATAATAACTTTGTTAGTAGTGATATGCTGGCATACATATAGCAATGGAAACCAAGGGATAGCTTTGAAAGTTGTAATACATTTCATACTATCAAAAAAGTGGCACAACAAATTGTCAAACATTTTTAAAGTGTTTGGTTGATAAGAGATATAATTATTTTCTGTCAAAATTTGTGTGCAGCATGGAATTTGACAGCTTTTAATCCTGCTAGATATTACATGCATCTTCATTTTTTTAACTTTGTAGCACATTGGGCAGACACTTTTCAACTTGTGTTACACAGAACTATGTTGGTGTCACAGATATAAAGTACTCACTAATGTGTTTTGAAGATGCAATCAAGAAACTGACCTCCCTATCTTCACTCTTTTAATGAATTTCCTGTGAGTCCATTTTTGAAAAACATCAACAAATTGTTTATTTAACATTTGTTTACCAGAAAAGTCTGATTTGGAATGAGCCAATTTTCAGCAGAGGCTCGGGGAGAAAAGCTCCAGACATATGTCTTTGCAATGTGGGAGGAAACCAGAGCACCAGGAAGAAACCCACATGAACGCAGGGAGGACATGCAGAGTCCACACAGAAGGCATCCAGCTGAGAATAAAACCAGAGAACCTCTTGCTGTCAGGTGACAACTCAAACCGCTGCACCACTGTGCCATTTATATTCTGCAACTCAGTCATAATCATCTGTGCTCCATTTACTTAGAGTGAGTAACTGTCTGCATAAAGGATGGCATCAATTATCATAATTTCAGAGAAGAGGAAGAACACCATACCAGAAATGGGGCAAGGGTAACCTCACAATGAATGCCTGGGCAGTTAAGGTAAAGGAAAGGAAAGGGGGGAAATGGTGATTTATAAAGATATCATCCACCAGCCACAACAAGAGAGCAGGATGATGGACATGTGTATGTAAGTGGATTGCAGTGGGTCACATCATCTGCATCTGACTCTGACATTAAACTGAAATATATGATTTTGGCTTATAGTGATGTATTTATTCATTTGCTCACAGTCAGACATCTGAGACATGCACTCAGTAAATGTGCTGTAACTGGTAGTAACAGCAGTGTGTCTGCTGGAGGAGTTGTGATGGATTATACCCTCCGTGTCTGAAACAACAAGATGAAGTATGTAGTACTGTTGCTGTTATCTATGCATTTACTCATTCATTGAACACATAGTCCAGGTGTCTGTAATTGGATGGCACACCTGCGTTTGTGAAGGGGTATTGCACTGGGCTGCAGCATATTGCATCTGACAGCAGCAATTTGAAATATATAGTGAGGTAACTATGTTTCTGCTTTTCATGGGTACCACTGCTGTATACTTGGAGATAGAGACTACATTTACAAGAGGCCCTTACTTGAACATTTTTGTCAGGTTGTTTTACTCTTGTTATATGAGCAATATTAATAGTTGTAAAACTAGTTTTCCCTACAAAGTGTTTTATGTTACATCGTAGTATCAAATAAATGCTTATTCTCCGCTGGAAAACATCTCACTAGCACCTGGGATCTAAGTATCACCACTTTGCAGATATTGTATAGTAATAAATACAATATTTTTGCATATATTATGCACATATCTCTGTCAGTGTCCACACAGAAGCTCTGTGGATTAGCACCTCACTACTCAGCACACAGGTCAGGAATGACTGCTACCCCAAATATGGTGATCCATGAGCAGGAAAGTGTCATTTCTTTTTATGCTGACTTATGAATATGTGACATGTTAATTTTTCTATAACAACTTGAGCCACTTGTTTTGCTGAGTGGGAAATTAAGGGAACTACAGAGACTGTTTGATTATTTATTCCTGTATTTATTTTGTGTATTTTTGTGTACTTTATTCTCCTTTAAAATGATGGGATAAGTGGATTATTTTAGGATTTCAGCTGCGTGTGTGTGTGTGCGCATGTGTGCGTGTGCACGTGTGCACGTGTGCGTGTGTATCTTATGAATACCCTATCTAAACTGTCAAGGCAGTTTTAGTATGTGTGTATTTGGGTGAAAAAAAATCAGTGTATCCTGTGACCTGGCTTTCAGGTACAGTGTCAGTGCCAGAGTCTGTGTGTGTGGGTGTGTGTGTCTGTATCTGTGTGTGAAAAACACAGACTTTTATCTTTGGAGATATACATTATTGTCAGGAAGATACATAACTGTTTTAGGTAGCAATACAAAAAAATCAAGTCATTATCTTTCAAAAATTAAGTTATAAAATGTGTATTGCTGACCATCCATATCTGTGAGCTTCTCAATGCCTGCTGACCTTTACATTCCAGGCTGAATAAGTGAATTTTGATAGATTAGTAGTTGCCTCTGACCTGCAGCACACCTAGTCAAAAAATGACTCTGCTTAGAGTTGTGCACATAATGTCACTGTAGTTTGTGTTTTGGACTGGAGATGGTGTGGTCATTACTTCTTTAATAATCCTCACAGTGAAACTTTAGAGGCATGCACAGAAGGTCTCTATAACATATGTGGGGGCTCTGGACATTGTGATCACTAATTTTTTAAATTTCTCAACTTTAGAGATGTGTAGAGAAGGTCACTTATAGCTTGTCTTGGGGCTGGGGATAGGGAGGTCATTATTTCTGTAACTTTTCTTACAGACCTCAGCGGTATAGACAGATGCAGCTTGCAGAGGGGCACTGTACTGTTGAGGAGTAGATATGTTACTGTAATCATTATTTTTTCACTTTTCTGGAATGCAGACATCAGACACATATCAGGATTACTTTCTTTTCAGGACAGGGTTAAGGAGGCATGTTTATATATTCCTGACATTAGCAGGTTGATGCATGTTGCTGTGTTTTACTTTTTCTTTCAGTTTTATCCCAGTCTGATATCATTTGAGTGTCATTTGGAGGTAAGGGTAAGGAGGCAAGCTGTTTACATTTTGACAGCAGCCATTTGAAAAATGATTGTGGCAGTTTGATCCTTCATCCCAGTCTAACATCAGGTAGCTACACAGAAGGTAACTAGCTTTTCCTTCTATTCTGGGAGGGAGTAGGGTGGCATGCGCTATTCCCTGATATAATGTATATGTCCGAACAAGCATGTGCTTCCTCACTTTATTGTGAACTATTATCTTGTCAGACAGAATTTTATTTCTTCCTTAAAAAAAGGCTAAATTTCTTTCCTTATGTTTTTTGTTTAGGTCATCTTTGAATCAAAATGTTGGAAAGTTCTAAAATGTACCTCAGAGCATCTAAAACCACATGGCTTTTGCAAGCCTTTGATTATTTATTGCATAATTATTACACTCTTGTCTTAACAGTTAGGGTACATTGAAAGAATGCAGATAAAAGAAAATTTAAAGAGTAAAACAAAATTTCTTTTATTTCTTTAGTCATGATTTTTGTTCATGTCATCACTGGATTAAAATATTTGAAAAAAGTTTTAAAATGCACCTTAAAGCATCTCTAACCCCATGGCTTCTGGGGGACCTGGCAATCCCCAGACCCCTGGCTTAGTTCATTATTTCACCCAAAGTTGAAAATTTGAAAGCTAAAACTGAATTTCTTTCCTTTTCATGAGTTTCGCTCAGACCATCATTGGATCAAAATATTGGAAAAAACTCTAAATTGCAACATGGAGCATAGAGATCCCTCACAGCTTCTGGTACCTTAGCAGTCCATGGACCCTATGCTTAATGCAGTTATTTACTTCAGATGTAGGCTTGGTCAGTTAGGGTCTGTTGAAAGGCTGCAGGTAAAAGCAAAGTTGGAGAATAACACAAAAAAAATTCTTTCCTTAATTACAATTTTTTGTACAGGTCATCATTAGATCAAAAGACTGGAATAATTTCTAAAAATGTACCTCAAAGTATCTATTATCCTTATGCTTGCTTCTGATGGCCTACATGTCCCTGCCCCTGGCCTAATGCAGTTTTTTCCTTCAGGTGTAGTCTTGTTCAGTTAGGATCTGTTGAAAGGATACAGATAAAACCAAAGTTGATGAATAGCACCAAACTTCTTTCCTTAATCAGGCTTATTGTACAGGGCATTACTGGATGAAAAGGTTGTTTAAAAAACTTTGAAATGTACCACATAGCTTCTGGGGGCCTAAGAACCCCAGGATCCCAGGTGTAATTCACTTATGTCCTCCATAGCTGTTACAGTGCAGTCTTGGTCACTTAGGTCAGGTTGAGAGGATGCAGAAAACAGCCAAGCTGAAGAATAAGACTGAATTTATTGTCTTAATCATTTGATCAAACAGAGTGCTTAAAACTGAAATGCACCTCAGTGTATCTTGGACCCCATGGCTTCTGGGGGCCTACTGGCTCCAAGACCCCCACCTTAATGCAGTTATTTTCATAGGTGTGTACTTGGGTAATGACCACTAGGGCCTTTTTAAGCCTAGCCATACATCCCAAATCTCTGACAAGTTCTGGTATCCTTAAAAGTGTAAGCATGGGCCTGGGACATGAAACATTAACAACTGGGGGTCTGGGATTTGAGCAATTTACAGGGTACTTGTGTCCATTTGAGACAAAGGTGCCAAACCAGGGATGAATTTACTGTTTCCCATCCAGTTGTCCAAGTTACATTTGAATTGGGTTAGTGAAAAACTCTGCTTCACATGGATGGGCAGCCTGTTCCAGAGTTGGGGTAATTTCTGGGATATATACTTGCCTGTCCAGTAGGTCAAATCTAGTTAGGATGGGTTGAATGAATGAATGAAGAAAAACAATGAAAAACAAAATATGAAAAAAAGAGAAAAAAAGTAATCTGGGTGGCGAGGGATGAACTATGGCAGCACAAGATGATACTGGGAGGGGGGAGCTGTGAAGCCCTTGATCTAGGCTGCTAGATTAAATAAGGCTAGCCCTGGACATAGTATATAATATTACAAGCTACTAGATGGTAGTGGAGATGGGTGCTGAAGCCTGAAATTTTCATGCAAAATTTGTAAAATATTTCCACAACTTTTGACAACATTTTCTGCAGTTTTCTAGTGGTCTTGGTAATGAAGCATTAACTGCCTGTTTCTACAATAAAAGTAATTGCTTTAGCACAGAAAATAACAAGACATCATTTTTATCTGCTCATCAAATACTTACAGTGAGTACAGTGTCACCATTATGCTCTAAAATTGTGAAGACAAGCTTGTTAACACTTTCTGATATCTGGAATGTGCTTAACTAGCTTTTTAAACCTGCTCTATCCACACTTAAGCTCTAGTCTTGCACTAGTGCATAACAGTGACCTTTCCCAGGAACCACAGCACAGGGGAAGCTTTGCATCACTCTACTTTCAAAAATTTCTTGACATCCATCTTTTAGTCATATAATAAGTTAGTTATGATCAGAGACCCAATCATATCCTCTATACAGCACAAGCACATACCCTCATATCCACTGGCTAGCACTATCTGTCAGTCAGGCAGTGTAACTGCAACTGTAAATGAATGTAGGGGGTATTCTCTGTGAAGGGTCCATGTTTACTAGACGTTTTCTTGCCAGTAAGTGGAGGA
>NC_056728.1:859102194-859192194 GCF_019279795.1 Protopterus annectens
GAGTCTTGGGGTGGCCACGGTGGTGCAGCGGTTAGCGTTGCCACCTCACAGCAAGAGGTTCTCCAGTTCTATTCTCGGCTGGGGTGCCTTCTGTGCGGAGTTTGCATGTCCTCCCTGTGGTCGCGTGGGTTTCCTCCGGGTGCTCCGGTTTCCTCCCACATCCCAAAAACATGCAGTAGGTGGATTGGACACTCTAAATTGGCCCTAGGTGTGAGTGTGTGCATGTGTGTCCTTCTGTGGAAGGTTGGGCGCCAGGCTGGCAACCCGACACGGTAAAATTCCACTGCCAATCATGAGCGGACAGATGATCCGCTGTGGCGACCCCTAACTGGGAAAAGCTGAAAGAATGGTGAGTCTTGCCAAATCTACTAGTCACGCTTGTGACATAGTGGATCTTAGAAAATTTTTTTACCAGCTTTAGCTTGCTGAATGAGCATTTTGCAGAGGCAACAGTGGCAGGAATTGTCAACAGAATATGCAGACCGATGCATATATTTGGAAAGAGTCCTTCCAGTTTGTACTTTTTCAAGCAATTCAGCAGCTCCAATGGGCTCAGCTGGTTCTCTCCAAAATTTGATCGATGAACAGCTGGCAGATGACTCATCTCCATTACAAGATCTTCACTGATATCAGTAGGATATTGATTTGCCAGTGATTTTAATTTTTTCTTTCAGCTCATATACAGGAATTGTTAGGTACTTCCAGAGGAAGCTGAACTTCTCAGAAATGTTCACTGCAGCATTGAAACGAACTGTGAGTCCACCAATAACATTATCCAACATTACATAGAAAACAGACTTTCTGAAATACACTTCTTCAGGGGAGTCATCCATTTCATGTTGTTGTGACAATTTGGCATCTTCACTATGGAACCTCCTTTTGCGTTTTGTGTCACCACGGCTTCCAGATAGTTTAATTTCTATGTGTAAATTGGAAGCAACATGTTTAGCTTCACTCCACATACTTTTCCAGCTGTTGCAGAGATCTGTCAGTTCTGAAATCAAGGTTTTTATGTTGGACACTTCAACATCCAGTGTTATTTATTTATTTATTTATTTATTTCCAGTTTGATAACCGGGGAAGTCCACTGGGCCCGAAAGCCCGTTTTCAGTGGAGGCCCGGGGAGAAAAGCTCCATGATAATACATTACACACAAAAACACAGCAGAAAAGATCTAAACTAATACATTACGCACAAAAACACACTCTGTTCTAATAGCATAATACTTTAACAATTTCCAAACAAGAATGAGGTGCATTGGGCACTATACATAAGAAAAAGATATATTAGTGCAACTGTGATGTTAGTAAAGTAGGAAAGGAAAGGAAATTATAGATAGAGTTTGAATGCGAGAGCAGGGATGCATGGGAGAAACGAAGAAGAAGCAAAGAAATTAAAGGAGAGGTGTCAGAAGAGGATAGAAAAAGAACAGATAATTAATGTTCAATTTGTGGTTGAGTCCAGGAGACCACCTTGAGAAAAAGGCAAAAGATTTAAGGTGAGAGTAAGCATAGCACTTAAAGGAAAATAAAGGGTTTAGTCAGGGAGGAAGGAGGAGATAATGAAGAAGAGAGGGGAGCTAGGGAGAGTGTCAGAAGAAGGGGAACCAGGGGGGTGGGATGGAACTAGGATAAATTGAGATCTAGGTAGGAAGTATACAATTACATTTCCAATTTTGGGAGAGGTGAGAATGGAGAAGAGATTTGAAGTGTTCATAGTTTGTAGTGACTCTTAGAAGGAAGGAAGTGAGTTCCATTTTTTTGCTGTAGTATAGGAAAGTAGGAGTTGGCCAGGGGTTGTTTGGGTTTGTAAACTGAAATAAGGTTTTGGTGGCTAGATCTTAGGGGCCTTGGAGGATTGTATATGGTGAAGGTATTAGATAATGCTGGGCAAGCAGTGGGTTTAAAGATTAGTTTGTGTGCAGTAGTAAGTTGGAGGAAATTGAGTTGATTAGGGAGTTCTAGCCATTGAAGACTACGGAGGCAGATGCAGTGGTGTGTAGAATGAGTGGAGTTAGTAGCGAATTTGGCAATTTTGTAGTAGCAACTTTCAAGTTTTATGGAGATAGAAGTGGAGAGATTGGATAGAAGAGGAGCACCATACAGTAGAGAAGGGAGAAGGAAGGTAGTGGCGAGTTTGTCTTGAAGATGGAGTAAGAAAGTTTGCATTTCTATAAAGCATACCGAGCTTCTGATGAGTTTTCTTTATGTTTAGTTGAATATGATTATTAAATTTCAGGTGTTCATCAATGGTTACTCCGAGTAATTTAGCACTACTAACAACTTCTATTGAGGACTGGGAGAGGCTGGAAATTATGAAGGATGACTTATCAGGAGTCAGAGCTTTTGAGGGGAGAAGAGAATGATGTGGGATTTATTGGCATTGAGGGAAAGATGATTTTGAAGCATCCAATTTTCTATGGTTGTGAAGGCCAATTGGGTTTTGGCTTGGAGCTCGGGAAGGTTAGCTTAGAGCAGATAACAGTGGAGTCATCTGCGTATTGTACTATTTGAGCAAGAGGAATAGAAGAGTGGAGATCATTGATAAAGATGTTAAAGAGCAAAGGCCCGAGAATAGAACCCTGAGGGACTCCGGTAGGGGTAGGTAGGAATTTTGAGGTACCAGTATTCCATTTCACAGCTTGGGATCTATCAGAGAGATAACTTCTGAACCAAGAAAGAGAGTTGTGGGAGAGATTGAGGTTAGAGAGGTGGTTGAGAAGGAGAGTGTGGTATATAGTGTCGAAGGCCTTAGAAAGGTCAAGAAGAATAGTGGAGACAATTTTTCCAGAGTCACGGGCTTGGTTGACAAGTTCTAGGAAGGAATGAAGATCGGTTATGGTACTGTGGCCAGGCCGAAACCCATGTTGTGTAGGAGTGAGGAGATGGTTATCGAGAAGGTAGGGCATGAGTTGCTGGTGTATGCATTTTTCAAGAATTTTCGAGATTGGGGAAAGAATTGCTATTGGGCGGAAGTTAGAGATGGTGTTATTTTTGCCTCCTTTATGGAGGGGCAGAATGTGGGCAGCTCTCCAAAGTTTGGGAACATAAGATTCTTGGATGGATCTATTGATGAGAATGCTGATAGGTATGGCGATGCCATTTGCTGCGAGCTTGAGAAAGAGTGATGGAATGTTGTCAGGGGCATTGGAGCATGGTTTGAGTTTGAGAAGAAGTTGTTTGATACTGGTGGTAGACACGGGATGTAGAATGAAAGTGGGAGGTGGGTTATGAGAGTTGGAGTGAGGGATGGGTGTAGAAGGATGCCTTGGGTTAGGGGTAGGGGTGGAAGAGGAGAAGGATTTAGTCAGTTCAGCTATTGAGCCAGTAAAAAACGAGTTAAAGAGAGTTGCTATTTCAGTGTCAGTCTTATTATTGTCTGGACAGGGATTGGATTTTGTACCTGGATGTTGCATTTCTGGATTGGATAACTTTGTTACAGATATCAACTGGAACTAATATTTTGTACCATACAACAGACATTATCACATAAGACAAAGCTCCATTAATCTCTGTTCTTGTTTTGGCAGTTAGGTTCAGCTTCAAGAGGTCTTCTAATGCTAATTTGATGCCAGGCAGATGGGCTACAAAGGGCTTCACACTTTCAACACGGTCTGACCACCGCATGCTAGATATGCCATGAAGAGAACAGCCAATATGATTCTGCAAAATTTTCCATCGATATGGACTAGAGCTAAACAAGTTATAAACAGTTTGTATAGTTCCAAAGTATGTTATGGTTTCAGGAATACATTCTGCAACATCATTTCCACTCAAATTGAGTGTGTGGCATCCACATGGAGAAAATATAGTTGTTGAACATTGCTCAAGTATTTTTGCTTGTGCACCTTTATATTTTCCTGACATGTTGGCTGCGTTGTCATAACCCTGTGCTCGGTAATCAGAGAGTGGAATATCATGTTTGTTCAAAGTATCTACAATCATCTGTGCTATGTCAGATCCGGTTTTGTCACTGTAGTCAACAAATTTCAGAAATCTTTCTACAATTTCAAACTGGGATTCATTTTGAATTACATAACGTAGCAGGAATATTGTCTGCTCAACATGAGATGCATCCAGTGTGGAATCAACTATCACTGCAAAGTACTTTGCAGTCTTTCTATCCTGCAAAATGTGTTGTTTCACAAGTTCAGAACATTCAGCAATTAACTCATTTTGAGAATCAGCAGAGAGATAATACACTTGAAGTCATTCTCCCTTTTCCTGTGACTCTTTAACTTGCAACACATGTTCTTTTAAAACTGGATCCCAATGAGACAACAACTCTATTAGCCCCCAAAAATTTCCATTGTCATTGTCACCAATGCACTGTGAATTACCACTCAAAGCAAGCCCACATTCTCCAAGGAATAGTATAACATCAATGATTCATTTCATAATGTTGTACAACTTGACAGATTCTATTGCAATTGATGCCTCTAAGAGACTTTCAATGCCCTTATCAAAAGACAGGCATCTTTCTAATTCTCGTCAAGCCAGATAGCATTGCCTATGACTATTGCTTCTCTCATGTTCTGGGATGTCACTTTCCAGCAGCTGACCATCCTTCTGATGATGCAAGCACAGACTTGGATGCAGAGCTAATGTTGCAACATAGATTGTTCCAAAATAATTGGCAGGGAAAACAATATAATGCTTGTTTAACATCACTCCAGACAAGCCAATCTCGGACATGTTTCTCACCATTCAAATTTTGAAATGCTCCATCTCCAAATCCACATTCATGTCATTCACCTTTTGTGCAAGAATCACATTAGGATTTACTTGATCTGATGTTTTTTGAAAATCCAAACTGGCTTCATGAGATTCTGTCCTTTGTTTCAGTTCTGCATTTGGCTCACCTTGTTCTAAATCTAAAGTTTCATTTTTGTCAGTTTCTCTTGCTTTGGATCTAACGCCAACTTGAAAGAGTGTTTTCAGTCCTTTTTTATTAATCTCATCATGTTTTTATTTTTTGTTATGTTTTTGAGCTCCAGATTTTTGAGATGACATGTTTAAGGCAGGTACCTGAAATGAAATATAGAAATTTGCTGTATTGCTATTGATAATTTCTTTAGTGGTTCGAAAGTTAGGACAATATTGTTAATGATTTCTGCTAACCATCAAGCCGTTTATAGTCTCAAATCTCTCAATAACTTAGACAAAAAGGCACGCAATGTCAGTTGGTCCTTTATGCTACAATTACAGCATTTACAGGGAACTTTACCTGTGGAATTATTTCTTCCTTCACTTTCCTGTAAAGTCTTCTTTGCAGTCCACGATGAATCAGCTCGTGTCTCGTTTTCTTCTTCTTCCCAGGATTCGGCAGGAAAGCAAGCAGGAGTAATCTGAGCAAAATGTTTGAAGCTAGTAGGAATGAACACATGAGAACACTTGTTGATAGTCACTTTCACAAGTTTTTGTTCATTGAATCTTGAATGCACCGTATTATGTTACTCAAAACTTCAAAAGTATTTTATCATTGTCATGACCTTCTATTGCTTCACGCTCACTCAACGCTTTGCGATCTTGTACGCAAAAGTTCTTGCGCTGTTCTTTGTTTTAGTTTGTAAGGACGTCTTCTTCTTTAGATTCAAGACAATGACACGTTTCGGTTTTTGCAATCTTTCTTGGGCTTCATCGGGCCCCCTTGAGCTTCAGAGGCCCTGGAGCGATGTACCAGCTGCACCCCCTTCTCCTCGGGCGTGGTCATGGATCATAACGCACTCATTATGTGCTCAAGACATTCGCTTTTGAGGTGAATCTTGGTATCCATGTCCAATCATAATTCTTTGCAGTGCATATATATTTATCTTCTCCATGCACAGTAAATTAGTCAAAAAGTAAGATGTAAAAAAAAAAAAAATGAAATGTGTTGCATTGACTTTGAAAGCCAAAACAGTGGGGGAGTGTTTCACATCATTATGTATTCCCTGTGCAAGGGAAACTGTTTAACTCAAAATCCTCTGTGTAGTTTAGCAGACAGAAGGTACAAAAGGTAGTTGAAACTAAGCTGTTTCTGCCTGCTGTTGCTGTTTATTGGTCAGCACTGTCTACTTTTGTACAGACCTTTCCAGAACAGCATGTGGAAGGTGCTTAACAATTGGTACACTCCTCTAAGTGTTGTTAAGATTGGGTCTCACACACACTTTTTGAGAAGGCTGAGGAGAGTGACTCTCCCATCGAAAGTTCTCATTACCTTCTACAGAGGTGCTATGGAAAGCATCCTGACGAACAACCTTATAGTATGGTATGGTATGGAAGCTGCTCTACTTCTGAGCGCAAATCCCTCCAGAGAGTGGTGAAGACAGCCAAGAGGATCATAAAGACCACCTTACCATCTATCCACAACTTGTATGTATCCAGATGTCTTGGCAGAGCCAGAGGAATAATTAAAGTCTGCACTCACCTTGCTTACAGACTGTTCCTGCATCTGTCATCTAGAAAACACTTCCGAAGCATATATTGTAGAACTACGAGATTCAGGAAAAGCTTCTTCCCTGATGTCATTAGGCTGCTGAACTCTACTAACACCTATGCTCCAGGATGGCCACCAGGATCAGTAGAAACTGTAGTAGCTTATCTCATATTGTGCATTAACCTGGTTACCAGTCTCATCTAGTACTTAGTGCAATGTTCACCATGACTGTTAACTTACAGACCATCTAGAGTAGTAGCAATGGAGTAAAATATCTTCTTTCAGTGCAATACGTTACAAACTTATAAATTAACCATAGTGCAATACTCTAAGGTCCATACTGCAATCCTCTAATGTTCAAAGTGCAATACTTAAATGTCTCTTTCTGTGCAAGTATCAATGCAATGTCTTAAGCAAGTACCTGTGCAATACAAAAGTCTTATGCAAGTAAGTGTTCACTGCAAAAAGTGTTAAAATGTATTTCTAATTATGTACAGTATTAGTCTGTCTACCTGCATGTCCATGATGTAATAGCTAGATTTTATATGTGTAAACGTCTGTGAAAATAGCCTATATGTCGTCTGCACATTGAGTCTGGAGACATGGAATTTCGTTCAGTTTTTGCACTTGTGTGATTTCTGAATGACAATAAAGTTTACTTTGACTTTGACTTATAGCAGCACTGAACCAGGTTATAAGTTAGCAATTTTTTTAGTATAATCCCGGTGCTCTGTGCACTACAATTCATTTAAACATATTTTCAAGTGCTGTTTCACTATACATATATACGTAAGTGACACACATACATACACACACGCACACGCTAACATGATCGCATACAAATATACATATATGTACAACATACACAGGCTTGCACACATGCATGCCCACCTCCCCACATACAAACACACACACACACACACACACACACACACACACACACACACACACACACACACACACACACACACACACAATATGATTTGAGAAAAGGATGATGAATAGCATGTTCTTCAACTGGAATCATTCTAACTTAGCTTCAAAACAAATCCTCCCCATAGACAGCTTACATTCTCTTAGCAGTCCATTTACACAGGATAGAACATATGTGTCTGACAGGTTCCCATTGTATATTGGATGTCCATGTATCTCTATGGTGGACTTACAGCATCAACAAACACTACAATAAATGCAAAAAGTTGCTGTCCAAAAAAAAAAAAACAAAGACAAGGACCCAACAATGGAAAAGAATCCTCCTCAGCCTTAACAGAGAAATGACAACTTGTCAAATCTTCCAAGAGATCCTTTGAGAAAAACCTAGCAAATACTGCCAAGGATAACCATAAGGCCTTTTACAGCTACGTATGTAACCTAAAGGGTAGAACCCAGGCATGTGCAGAACTGCTGGCCAATGGTATCACACGCACTGACCCCACAGAGATAGCAAACCTGATGGCAGATAGGTTTGGTAAAAATTTCCCTCCCTTATCCCCTTCTAACTTACAACAAACCCTCCTCCAAACTCTCCCCACCTTACATATCTGAAGAGCAGATCCTCAAAGATCTGTCCACTGCAAAGAACACGGCCTCTATGGGACCAGATGAAATCCCAGGCTTTTTTCTAAACAGGTTAAAATATGAACTAGCATCACCACTAAGTACACTTTTCATAGCCTAACCACAGGCTTTGTTCCTGCGGAATGGAAAACAGCTACAGTTATTCCCTTCCACAAAAGTGGCTTAGCAAGAGACCCGGGGAATTACAGACCCATAAGCCTGACCAACCTCATTTGTAAGGCCATCGAATGTATCATTGTGGACCTCATAAATAAAGATATAGGTGACCTCCAAACCCTGGATCCCACCCAATTTTTCTTCATAAAGGCCAGATCCTGCCTGTTAAGTCTGGTGGATTTCTTTGAAAGTGAGACCAAGGCCATTGATGAGAGCAAATTTGTTCCCACAGCATACTCCGACTTGGCAAAGGCTTTCGACACATTCCCATATTCAGGCATTACCGATAAACTTGACAAACTGAATGTAAACCCCTTTGTTGTAAGAAGGGTTGTCAACTGGCTTACAAACCAGACACATACTATCAAAGTGTGTGACTCCACATCAACCAGCAGACTTGTTACCAGTGGAGTGCCAGAGGGGTCAGTGCTGGGTCCTCTACTGTTTAGTATATATTTCTCAGAAGTTCAGGTCAAAACTACAGGGTTGTGACTGATTAAGTTTGCAGATGACTGCAAACTAGGTGCAATCATTGAATCTCCAAATGATGTCAGTATACTCCAGGAGGGTCTCCCATAGACCAACAACTGGTGTATTAGTTATGGTCTCAAACTGAATGCAAAGAAATGCATCATCATTCCCTTCGGGACAAACAATGTCCCCTCACACTACCAAATCAACAACAATACCCTAAGAACCCATGAAGTGGTAAAGGAACTGGGATCACAGGTTGACTGTGACCTTAACTTTGACCACCATGTGTCTACCGTTGTAAGGAAAGCTTTTCATGTAGTTCACTTGATTAGTAAAGGCATCACATAGAGAGCAAAATAAGTTATAACCCCCTATACTCAGAACTCATCCGGCCCATAATTGAGTATAATTTCCCATTTGGTATGTACCGTACTTAGCACCTGCATCAATTAGACAGACCTCAGAAGTTTCTAAAAAAGATCAAAGGCCTCCAGAATTTGCTTTACACGGACCAACTAAAGTCCCTGTCAATATACTCTGTATCATATTGACAAGACAAGACTTCTTAGGGTCGTCTTACGCCTGGCCTACAGAGCAACACAAGACCCAAACCTAATGAACTTACTGCATATCCATAAATCAAATGTGTCTAGGGCTACCCATTCCAGGGACTTAATATGGCCTGTGACTTAAATAGGACATACTGGAGGGACAGATTTATCTCCCAGCAAGTGCCATGTCTTTGGAACAGCCTACCAATTCATGTGAAACAAAGAACCTCTATGACATTGTTCAAGAGGAACCTGGAGGAGTGGATGAGGCATCATAAATTCTTACCAGGGATAGCACCCACAAACCTCCTGGACATGGGCAGTTATCACTAAATGCAATTTATGGTATTGACTAGTACTTCTATGGTATTACATTGGGTTGAAACAACTAGGTTTAAAATTACCTCTGGGTCGATAGACTAGTAATCTCCTATGATCTGATGATAGTCAAGAATCATAACTGCAGTGCTTGTAACTATGAAAATTTAAGTGTAGTTATGGGAAAATATATACGAATGCCAAAACTGCTGCACTCAGAATATTTCCTCTTCTATGAGGTACAGTGATCTCAGAATAAGTATTAAGGATGTGGGGGTACATGTGTATGTATTTGTATACTATTAACTTTCAAAGTTTGCTGTTACTGGTGTTAAATCACACTTAACTTTTTCAGTCTCAAACTTCTAAAAGGGATCCATGTCTTACTACATAGCTTTATGACTTTATCAGGATTTTGCAGCCTTAAAGGGAAGGAAACAACAATAATATGCCTGCAAAGCACTCATTAAGGGCTTAAATACTAGGATTTAATAAGGCTATGGGAGAGTAGTGATTTCTCAGCAGAACTGTTGGGTTTGGATACATGAAATAGGTATTTGTCCAATATATCCCTTCCAGGCCACTGTGCTCATCGGACAAATAATTATTACATGTATCCAAACCCAATAATTGTGCTGGCAAATCACTATTCTCCAACCAACTCACTTAATCCTGGAGCTCAATCCAAGTGGCAATACAACATGAACACTCCCTAAAATTATTTAAAACTCAACTAAAGTCCTACCTACTCCTTTACCAACTCTGTAGATGTGATCCTGGATAATCTCCAAACTGTTACTAAATGTCATCACTCTTGTATGTAACTGGCCATAGTACAGCTACTACTTCACAATCTCTACCTGTCTGACTAGCATCTATCCCTTTTGGCTCTTACCTTCTTTTTTACCTGGACTCCTCAATGCTTTTTCATATTCTTTAACCATCTTCATCCTGTAATTACTTCACTGTCTCCTACTAAATATCTATTTACAGCCAATTTTATTGAAAATAACCAAACTATGATAAGCTTGACATCAACTAATATTTTACTGTATTTTTGTTTTAACTGTCATGTTTTCATTAACTGTTATAGTGTCACTATTCTACATATGCTCATTTACTATTCTATGCATGTACATTGACTATTCTATGTATGTACATTTATTATTTTTGATTAACGTTAATATCATTACTATTCTATGTATGTACATTTATTATGTAAATCTTGTATAACTGCCTCTACTAATTCTGTAAAATGGAACATTTCTCCCCCTGGCCTCTGCTGCAAATGAGACCTGTGCCCAGTTGGTTTTCCCAGTAAACAAAAGCAATAAGTAAATAGATAAATTATTGCTGCAACAAGCAACTAATGAGATCTGGCTTAGTTATATATTATTATTTAGATATATTCACAAAGCTTTTAAAACAACAAGAATTGAAAATGCCTATGTGATGGATGGCCCACTGCCACCAATATGTGATAAACAAGCTGACACTGATGGGATTTGAATCCCACCACTGCCAATCACTGTAGCAGGGATACGGGCTAAGGTCCTTGGATTTGCTTCACTGCTCCAAACAGGTGGCCATGACAGAAATGGTCTCTTGAGTTATACCACTGGAGCTCAACAGGTTAATTTAAAAAAGTGCACACAAATCGGATTCAATAACTAAATTACCAAATGCAACTTAGCCCGAGGCCAGGAGCATAAATAATATATGCACACTACTAGCATGAGTATGTGTTTCCAATATCCATACCAGACAAGGGCTACATACTGACCACATATGGATATGACTTTTTGGCCTTGCACCCCCAAATCTCTGTCATCACTCTATCTGTGGATCATGGTGTCTTCCAGTGTCTCTTACTCATGGTAACTATGTTTCAAACAAGTTTTTATTTGCATCACACACACACACACACACACACACACACACACACACACACACACACACACACACAGAAAATTCCCAGGGAAGGCTGCTAAAATTCTCTATTTATCCACAGACTTCATCCCGGCAAAACAGAACTGCCACCACCCTAGTTTTGCTATGGATCCAACATGCCAGTCACTTGCCATGCTTGATTAATAGCTAAACATAGTAATAGTAAACACAAAATTGTAATGTACAGAGTGATCTGGCCAGTTGGACGTGAATACCACAGCATGACAACATACAGTGTTAAATAATAGCTTCTCCTCAAGTAATAAACAACATATAAATAATTAGATAAATAAATAACAACCAGAATACGTTAAAAGTGAATACCGAAAATAAATTGTACTTAAACAATACAAGAATTGTAGAGAGTATTGACACAGATTAAATATGCAGAGATAAATACAGTTTAATGGAATATAAAACAATAATCAGTTGTACAACCAGATTATTTAAATAAGACTCTAACTTAAGTTAAATAAATTTAGCTGCAACTAACAGTTTTAAGTTAGAAGAATATTAACTAGGTAATAACTTACATAGATGCAAATATACAGCAGATATAAAAAGCATACACACCCCTGTTAAAATGCCAGATTTTTGTGATATAAAAAAATGAGACCACATTAAATCATTTCAGAACTTTTCCCACCTTCAATGTGACCTATAACCTGTACAATTAAATTGAAAAACAAATCTGTTAGGGGAATAAATATAAAAAATAAAAAAATGTACAATAAGCTGGTTGCATAAGTGTGCTCACCCTTGAACTAATACTTTGTTGAAGCACCTTTTGAGTTACAGACGGTATGCATATTATGGGCCATAACATCTACATTTCAGAAAGATTACATTTCTGGTACATACTAAGTAGTGAAGCAGAAACTTTACGGCATTTTGTGACTTGCTTGATTCATTCAGAAACAGGAAATCCTCCAAAACATAGTTCCATAAAAGATCAACTAAATAACTTATTTATGTGTATTCAGCAGGAAAGAAACCAACACAGTCAATGCCAGTGAATTGTTTAAACAAAAGGAAAATATGAACTCATAATATGGACTTACACACACCTACCTCTCATTTGTACATTTGTCCACAGTCCAAACATCTTCTGGAACTGAAATTCCACATGGGTGTGGAAGATGAAGATGTAAACTATCGGTTGCACAGATGAAGAAGATGAAAACAGGTTGGAAACACCTATTGCATCTGTGCGACTGCATGCAAAGGGCATTCTTAAAGAAGAATGTCCTTATTTTATTTTTAAATAAAATTAATGTCCCAGCCAGCCAGTTCCAGGGTGGTGCAAATGCATCCCCTTGCACGTGCCTGCGGGTGCCCTTGTTAGTAAGTACATCTCAAAGGGGGCATTATATTCAATAATTGGCTTAATCAATGCTGTGATAAGTAAGACTTTATAACTACTGCCATTACATGATAATCAAAGGAGAAGGAATTATTAACCTAAGTTCTAAGGCCTTAAATGGCATTCTCATTTTGGACTGGGGCATTGTTTATGTTGTACGCTAGGGGAGGGATTGTTTACTAAATGTGTCAATGTTGCATTTTTTAGCATTTTAATTTGAGCCTATTTTTCGTACACCAGATGCTCATGAGTGTAAGCTCTTGCTGAAAGTCTTGGATGTCAGAGGTAAGTATGAATATGACTCCCAAATGATTCATGGGCTGAACATCAGAAAAGTAAAACCTGAACAAATGATGCCCTAGCACTGAACCCTGTGGGACACCATTGATCACTTTCATTCTTTCTAATGAGGCACCTGCTACCGTGTTCTGTGTTCTTTCCTTTAAACAAATTGCTATCCATCTGATCACATAGGGATATATTTGTAATGCATTAAGCTTGCTGTCTATGCTAGCATGAAGGATGGTGTCAAATGCCTTAGCCAAGTCAAGGTGTGCTGCCTGGACAACATAACCACTGTCAACAGCCTGTGTTATCTGAAATTAGCCAGATTCATTAGACAGGATCTACCCTTGACAATGGCAAACTGCTGTGGATCAGGACTGATATTTTTAATATCAGTTTATCAAGTCAGTTACAATATGTTCCATGGTTTTGCAGAAACACTTATCTTGCCGATCGTCCTATAATTCCTGGGATTAGCAATAGGTCCACCCTTGCAGAGTGGCATCACTTTTGCTGTGCGCCAAACCTCAGGGAGAAAGCCAGTGGCTAAACTCATATTATATAGTAAAATAATTTCTGCATGGGTTTGTTTTGTACCGTTTTTTTTAAATAGCCAAGTATATTATTAAGTCCCATGGAAGAAGTATTTTTAATCTTGGAGAGCACCTTTAGTACATGTTCTTTAGTGATCATGGGGTGTCTGAGAGATTCAGGGATAAGTGGACTTTGGATATTTGCCTCTTAGGTAAAATTCACACTGTATTTGCTAGTATATTGGTAATGGCTACTGAATCAGAGTAGGTGGTGTCATTTTTAATAAGTTCAGAGCACTGTTGGATGTTATTTCTTAGTTTTCTCTTATCAGCATGATCAGCTGACTGCTACAATTAAATGTTTATGAACTTGTTGTAAAATGTTAAGTGCTAATGCCTGACTGTTTGTATTCACCAATGCATTCATAGACAAAGGTAAACAATAATTATATATTTTTAAACCAACATATAATTTGACAAAGTGTACACCTGGAGGTAACCTTTCTGTACTCATCGACAGCCATACCACAGTGTTTTTACTGTCTATTTTTTCAGAAAGGTTACTCAAGGTGTACACAATGTGTACACCTTTATGAGTCCCCCTTCATCTAGTTTGGTTGACACTTGCTAACATAAGTTAGCATGCTGTGTCAGTGGTGCAACAGGTTAACACACTTGCCTTTGGTGCAGAAAGCTGTGGGTTTTATTCCCACACCAGGCAGACTGATTGCTGACACTGTAGTGTAGCATATGGGGGTGCTGCACCCCTGAGTGTGTTGTCCTTCAGATGAGACATTAAACCAAGGTCCCATCTGCTTGTGTTGGTGGTAGCTCAAGTGGATGCAACAGATCCCATGGCCCTTATCAAAAAGAGTAGGAGAGGTTTCCTGATGCCCTGGCCAAATTCTCCCTAGTAGTAAAAATACCACCTTGGGTCTCCGCTGAAAAGTGGCTACTAGCCTAGTAGGACTAACCCAGTGAGAAAACAATAAATAAATAAGAGAAACTGCACTGTAGCTATACTGGAGCATCTGGTTTGGTATACAAGCCTAGAGAGTTCCCACCTCTTAGCAGGTTGCCTGTGGTAGACTAGGAGAGGTGCAACCTAGCCCATGTCATACTTGCCCACACTCAGTACAGTAATACTTTTAGTATCCTTAACATCACTTCTTTCCTTTCCCCATCTTACATCATCACTGATAATCCAACTACTTTAGTTAGTAAAACCCGTCTCATCCACCGGGAGAAAAACACTACTGTGTTGTTTTCAAAAGACACAGACAAAACACATAAAGTCACAACTGACTAATCTGCATGCATACATTGTGTTATCATATCTCTTCTATGGGAAAAAGATTCAAACCAAAGCACTTTCATGGCATACTCATAAGTAGTATGGGATTAATATTATTACATTTAACCCTTTACTATTGGACATTTCAGTAAAGTGTGCCCTTATAACTGACTGCTTTTTAGCTATATATATATTTTTACTCCATGTATCATATCCTCAAAATGTTTGCACATTTCGCAGAACAAATCCACTTGTGTTTGATCATAATATTGCAGAGAATTGGAGAGTATTCAAACAGGAATGTGATATTTTCATGCAAGTAGCCTTTTATGACAAAGATGCATGTATAAGGGCATTCATTTTGCTTAACCTAGCTGGGTCAGAAGCTATTGAAAGAGAGCATTCATTTGTGTATTCACCAGAAGATTATGCAGGAGAGGGGACAAACCATCATATTGTGGTACTGTCTGAATCAAGGGATGGCCCTGAGTGCTTAAAACATAAATTTAGAGAAATGTGCAACCCCCAGACAAATGTTACATTAGAGAGGCACTTATTTTACACAACAGACCAACAGCCAGGTGAAACTTTTGCAGCTTATATCACTGACTTGAGAAACAAAGACATAAAAATGCAGATCTGGTGACTTGAAAGATGAGTTAATAAAGGACAGGCTTGTGTGTGGTGTTAATAGTACTGCATTGAGAAAGATTTTGCTTTGTGACAGTGATTTAACATTAAGCAAAGCCACAGAGATTTGTCAAATCCATGAGCTCACAGAAAGGCACACAAGTATGCTTACAAGTGATAAAAGCATGGTTTCAACAGCCTCTAGAGCAAATGTAGACAGCATGCAACATGTGGCAAGCAGAAACAGACCTAAGCACATGGCAGCAGCAACCCCTGTGAGTGTGTCAGGGAAAACCCAGAGCTTTATAGTACGTTCCAAGAATAGTTCAGTAAAAGGAGCATGCTCAGTACAGTATAAGAGTGAGTCAGCAAAACCCAAGTCAAATCTTATTGTTAACTGTCATAATTGTGGAGTCAACCATGGGTCTAAAAGAGAGAAGTGCTTAGGATTTGGTCAACAATGCCACAAGTGTAAAAAATTGAATCATTTTCAAACATTTTGTAAATCAAGCAAACCTCATTCAGTCATTAAGAAAGGTCACTCAAAAAAGCAAGTTGATCAAATAGAAAACTGCAATCCTACTTTCTATGTAGATAGTGTATCAGTGGTCAGTGAAAAGGTTAATGCAGTAGATTTGTTGGCAAAGAACAAAGTATTTTGTACTGTCATGATCAATCATAAAGCCACAGAGCTCAAAGTAGACACTAATTCAAAGTGTAATGTGATGTCTGAAGAAACATTTGCTAAAGTGAGGGCTGATAAGCAACTTAATTTGGTCAATTGTACAAAGCCTGTTGCTTAGGGAGGTGAAGATATTCAAACCGAAGGCTCAGAAATGCTTTCATGCTATTCAACTGGAAAAAGTTACAGCTTGCAATTTTATGTAGTCCAAAACTCTGTGCAGTCATTATTAGGTCTCAGAGACAGTTTGAGAATTGCTTTCTTTTACCAAAGAAGTGCATCATGTAAGCACATGTCCCAGTTCCAGCTTCAGTGATGCTATTTTTTCAGAGTATGCTGATGTGTTCGCTGATAAGCTTGGTAAACCTCCAGCTGTATACTCCATGAAAGTAGACCCAGAGGCCGGTCCAGTGGTCAGACCAGCAAGGAGAATTCCAATAGCTATGCAGGACAAAGTCAAGGTCCAGTTAGACAAAATGGTGCAGCAAATTGTGATTTGTCCAGTCACAGAACCAACTGAGTAGGTGTCATACATGGTAGCTGCTCATAAGACAAATTCAGATGAAATCAGAATATCCATTGACACAAGAGACTTAAACAAGGCATTAAAGAGACCTCATCATCCTATGCGTACAGTCAAGGAAACTGCAACCCTCATGCCAAATGTCACTGTTTTCTCTGTCTTAGATGCAAAGTGTTCATTTTAGCAAGAAATTCTTGATCACAAATCTTCATTACTGACTGCATTCAGTACCCCATTTGGTACATATAGATTCCTCACGATGCCTTTTGGAATAAACTCTGCCAGTGAAGTCTTTCAGCAAGCAATGGAGCAATTTTTATTTCATGCAACCTGTGTGCAATAATAGTTGATGATTTACTATTGGAGGTAATCATAGGATCATAGAAGGTTACTAGGCTAATGGTCCTGGGGTTCTTACAAGCCTAGTCAAGAGTTTATCCCAAAAAAGAACCCTCAGTCAGCACCCATCTCCCTGTCAATGAGGGACAAAGGTGGAACCTCTGGGACAAATTTGTGGTTTCTAATACACTCATCAAGGTTGCAGCTGAAGAGGGTCAGTAAGGTAATCTGTTTGACATGTATGGGAAGTCTATTCCAGAGATGAGACAGCCTCTGGGAGACAAACCTATCACTCCAGTAGGTTTTGTTGATGTCATATATTAGATTTAGGCCTATTGAGTGGGTAATGCATGAGGGGTTAGACTTATGAATATGGAGCATCTCTAGTATGGCAGGGTCCAATATTGCCTTGTAGGAGAGACACAGATCACCTTTGAGCAATTTGTATGATACTGAGCAGAGTGATAGTGATTTCAGCCTGTCTGCATAGGACAGATGCTGGAGGCCATGGATTCTCTTTGTGGGGTATTTCTGTGGCCTTTCCAGTTGCTGCAGGTGCTTGGAGAGGTACATACCAAACAGGGCATATACTCAATTATAGGCCTAATGAGGGAGGAGTACAGAGAGGTAATAACTTCCTTTTTTCTGGATGCAATCCCTTTACTTATGAGATGAACCAAGTAAAAGGCTTTTCTGATCACTGCTGGCACATGATGGCTGAACGTGAGATTGTTTTCAAACCTGAGTACCCAGGTCTCTCACCACAGATTGTGTGGTTTGGGGGTTGCTGTTGATGTGGTAATCAGTAGGGGCCATGTTTTTGCCGAATGGTATGATAATACATTTTTTTGCATTTAACTTAAGGCCATGAATTTGGCACCAGTTATTTGTAGCTGTGAGATCCTCTTGCAGTATATTACAATCATTTGGGGTGTCAATGACAGCATCCAACTTACAGTCATCCAAAAACTTGGTCAGCCACAGGCCCTTTGTCTTTGCCTGGATCTATGAGAAGTAGATGCCAAACAGTAGGGGTCCCAGGACAGATCCCTTGGGAACACCACTAATGACAGGTCTGCTGTCAGAAGTGGTGTTGCCTGTTTTGACCTTGTGGGTCCTATCAGTGAGCCAGTAAGCCACCCACCTGATGAGATAGGGATTTATGCCAAGTTGTGTTAGCTTTTCAATTATACTCGAGTGGTTGGTTGTCAAATACTGTGGCCAAGTCAAGCTAAGCTGTGTGTACTGACTTTCCCTCATCCAGGGCCTTGCTGACAGTCTCAAAGAAGTCAACCAGGTTCAGTAGGCAAGATCTGCCCCTGACAAATCTAAATTGGGTGGGGTCAAGTGCTTGGAGATTGCCTATGTCCTTGTTTATGAGATCTATAATAATGCGCTCCATGGCTTTACAGATCGGACTTGTCAATCTAATTGGGTGACAGTTTCCCAGGTCAGTAGTGGCACCACCTTTGTGCAAGGGGATGACAATGGCAGTTCTCCACTCTGCTGGAATGAAGCCTGTAAATAGGCTGTGAATGAATAGGGTGCTTAATAGCAAAGTTAGTTCTCGCTGGAGATGGTGCAAAATACAGTTTGGGATACTATCAGGTCCCATGGAAGCTGTGTTCTTTGCCATGGACAGGGCCTTTAACACTTGATCTACAAAGATGTGAGGTGCAGGACAAGTATCAGGGATGTTGAATGGGCCTTGGGGAGATGGGGGGTGAAGTTTGCTTTGAACCTATTTGCTAGCTGATTGGCTAAGTCAACAGGATCAGTGTAATGAGTGAAATACAAAAACTTCAGACTCTCCACGTTTTTAAATAAAATAAAACAATTTATTTGAAAGAAATAAACAAAGGTGAGCGCTTTCGCGTATCCTCTGATACGCTTCTTCAGACAATGTACAACTAAAAAGAGTCAGGGTTTTTATAGGAAGACATAATTCATTTGTGCAATTAATTAATTGACTAATGATTCAATTATGCTATTAAATATTCAGTTCCTTTAAAAATTTAAAGCAATACACAGGTATAAGACTTGATGTGATATAATGAACGTATTCTGATGTCCATTTAAATTATTTAGAGCTTACTTTGCATATATCATCCTAATATATGACATAATATATGGCATAAAATTCATAGTTGTTCATAAACTTTCTTAAAACAAGTTTTATCAGATGGTAAATATTATAAATGTTAAAAATGCATTCTGAATAAATAAATAAATAAATAAAATAAATAGACAAATAAATAAATAAATAAATTTTTATATTATCATAAAGTCAGATATGGTCAATGTTCTTATCTAACATTGTTATAAATACTATATAACATATAATAACAATGAATTGCTATAATGAATATAGAAGTTTCATGACCAAAATATATTTGTCTATTCAAAATTGAATAAAGTGCATTGAATATGTAAATATGTAAAGACAGATATTGTATGAAATCTTAATGCAAATATAACCATAAGTAATAAATAAGTGGTAAATAATTAATTAATACATAGTTAATAACTAATTAATAATTATAATGACTTATTTAAAAATATTTATTTTTTTAGGATCAGTGTAATCCATGTTACTAGCAATCCTGAATATCCACCGTCAAATGGCCTTGCTGAACATGTAGTACAGAGTAAAAAACAATTACTGGAGAGGTAAAAGTGTGACAATACTGATATCTTCTTGAATTTACTTAACCTCAGAAATATACCCCGTGACAATCTACTAGGTTTGCCTACTCAGTGACTTCTATCTAGGCAAACCAGAACAACCTTGCTTATCAGTTCTAGTTAACCTCATAGGTTAGTGCCTAATGCTAAAAACAACAGAGCAATCAAAGCCCAAACATTTTAAGAAGCATTCTTCTCAGAAGTCCAGGTATGATAAAATGAGCAGATTTCTTCATCCGTTAAAAGAAGGAGAGACAGTGAGGATGCAAACAGAGAAAAGCTTTGATCGAATTGGTCAAGTGAGAGGTATATGTACCTAGTCAAGATCCTATTTAGTGGAATCTAAGTGTATAGAGTACCGGAGAAACTGCAGACATCTTCCTGTATCAGAAATGATATTGCAGCATCGTACCTGTGATCCAGACTCTACATCTCAGAGCAACCTTGACAATGTTTGTACCTTAGAATCTGTTACAGTATCCATTCCCATTCCTGATGATGTTCCAGATATCACCAAAGTTGAACATTCCTTGAAGACAGTCCCCATTGTTAGATCCAATTCTGAATTTTATGTTACATGGTAAGGTTGTATTTCAAGACCTAGTGTAAAATACACAGCAGCTTGGACATAACTGTTTCTATATGTCTAATTTTGTATGATTACATATCAAACAATTAGTTCTGTATAACTGCATGTCAAAAGATCATTTCTGTAAATTGCATGTCATTGAATACTGTCATTTTGTATAAGGACTATTTCACAAAGAGGGAGGATGTAGAGCAGAGTGTGTGTATGTACCTTTAAGAAGCATTTCCACGTGTATCACGTGCATATAAATACTGAGATTGTGCAGGCAGCACTGCCATTTTGAGAGAACAGCCAGAGTGTTAATATGTATGAGTGCAGTAGTCAGTCTGTTTATAAGTTTATTTAAGTTTAAGTTACAAAGCCTCATTTCTGATGCATTTGTGTGTAATAAAGCAACTTGAACAGAACCTATGAATGTTCGTCTGTTTTATCCTCACCAGACAAGTGACAGTCTTGACAAGAGTGCACTCTGTCCCCTTCAGCTCCGACTTCTCCTGTGGCACTTGCAACTTATACAGTGCTCTCTAGATTGTGCAATCTAGATAGGTAGGAGGTTCAATTCCCAACTTGTATAAAAACAAAAAAGGGGCCAGCACCAGGAATTAGAAGCAGTAAATGTTTATTATAACCAGACCGGTTTCAGCATATAGCTTTCCTCAGTGGTTAGACATGATTAGCAGTACAGAAACTGCATTTAAATATAGTATCTAATAAAGCAATAAATGACATCATTTCCTGTGAGAAAAACATAATTAAAAGATAGTGCAAATAGATCTTATGTGCAAAAATAAACCTAAAAAAATAAAAATGCAGGAAAAATATAAATGGCAATATTATACTCAAAAATACAAGGCATAACTCCTACTTATACACAATATATTATAGTTTATCATTTAAACCTGGTGGAAAAAGGCCACCTAATTTGACTATCCATTTCTTTTCTTTGGTATTAAGTAAGTTATGCCACCCTGTTTTGAAAGATTTGTTTCCCAATATTCTATCAATGATGGTAAATGTAAATTTGGCTGTGTTGTGAATCAAGCTGTGTCTATACAAAGCATTGGTCATTCTAGCATTCCTGATGTCTCCTAAATGTTCCGACATGTGACATCTAAACTGTCTTGATGTTTGTCCAATGTAAAATGCTTGACAAGTACATGTGGCCAAATAAATGACCCCAATCAGTTCCACAGTTTGCAAAACAATTAATGTCAAATAATTTGCCTGTGTTCTTGCTAGTAAAGTTTTTGGCCTTAAAGACATGTTTGCAAAAGGAACAATGCCCACATGGGTAACACCCAACTCGTTTCTCCCCTGACAAAGTCATTTGGTGACGAATGACCTCCTGGCACCTAATCTTTTTATAGTGTGAAAAAAGAGAACCTAATGTTTTCCCCTTTCGGTATGAGAACTGACATCTGTTGCCCAACCAGTCATCAAGCCGTGTGTTAGTTTTGAGTATATTCTAATGTTTGTCAATAATCTCAATGAAATGGCTAGTGTTCCTTCCGTACATGGTAACCAACCGAAGAGTATCCTGAATATTCCTGGTATGTTTATATCTGTATGTCAAAAGGCTATCCCTTGGTTGATTGTGAGCCCATTGTGATGCTGATTTGACATTGTCTGGACTGTACCCCCTCTCCAAAATCCTGTTGGTAAGATCATGATGGCAAATGGATAAGGTCCTGCTGTGAGGAACAGATTCTCTTAATTCTAAGGAACTGAGATTTAGGAATGTTATTAATAATATGCTTCGGATGGAGACTGGAGGCATGTAACAAACTATTATATTGGGGGTACTTCCTATGAACCGTGGTTCTTAAGGTGTGATCTGGCTTACGCTCTAGGTGTACATCAAGAAAATTAATTTCTTTATCATTGTAGTTGACGGTGAATTGTATCCCCCATTTTTTACAATTGAGATAATCTACAAACTCTTCAAGATATTCTATGCCCCCTCTCCAAACAAGCCAGCAATCGTCTAAGTAACCATCGCCAAATATCAATCTCAGGTAAATACAGATTGTGTAACTCATTATAAATGATATCTTGTTATGGCCTTTTGGGAAGAAAAACATCTGTTTCAATCTATTTTATACAAACAGAATGTATTATTCTATAAGCGTTTCGTGGACGATTTATTTTTTCTGTGGAAAGGAGGCCACAGTGAGCTGCTTTCTTTTGAAGAACAAGTGAATACATCTTGTCCTTTTTTAAGTTTTGTTATGACAAGCTCTAATAATACGATATATTTTTTGGACGTTAATATATGGTGCATGAACGATGGTAATTATAATACAGGCATCCATCGTAAAGCATGCCACAGAAATACCTTACTTCACAGAGAGAGCATGCATCCTCCACACGTTTTTAGGAATGTGTTAAAAGGCCAATGTATTAGGACATCTAGATTAAATTCAAGTAAAGAACAATATGATAAGGAATTGTTATTCTTAGGAACAAGGTTTCATAATAGAAATTATAAAACATCTGAAATTAATCACACCTTTAGTATGGTTACTGAGTTACGCAATAACACTGCTTGTCCTATTTTTTCTGAACCTGGTCTTTCCAGATACAGAAATCAAAATGATAGACTTATGCATAATGAACCAAGTAAACTAAGATTTCCTATTCATTATACACAGGATATGCATTCTATCACTAAAGTAATTACAAAATATTGGGATATACTGAAAATTGAACCCGACATTTTTAAATATTTGGAAGATAGACCACATTTTGCTTACAAAAATAGGAATAATTTGTATAAAATGTTATGTCATCCAACTTCTGTAAGAATGGAACCTGATGTTCATACAGGAACCATTCCATGTAATAGCTGTAATTATTGTAAATTCGCTGAAAATAAAAATGTTTTCATATACCCAATTACTCATGAAACATTTTATATAACAGCAGATGGATCTTGTAATACTAAAAATGTCATTTACATTGCTAGTTGTACAAAATGCCTCTCATATTATATAGGCAAAACTAATAGAATGTTAAAAGAGCGTATCAGAGAACATCTGTACCAGATACGCATTCAATCAACTGTAAATGCACTTTCTAAACATATTTTGCAAACAGATAACACGCATAACTTTACATTTACCATATTACAAGTTACAAACATGAACATTAGAGGTGGTGATATTAAAAATTATACTGAGTCTGTTGAAACACTATGGATTATTAGAACAATGGCACATCTATTCCCTGGTTTAAATGATAAAGTTCCACTTAAACCAGCCTTAAAAAATAGAAGACACAGGATTAAATAAATGCACAAGTTTTGTTTTGTCTTGCTATCATTTCTTGTACACTATGAAAGTAACATGTATAATTAATAGTATACATATTTATCTGTTATGTATTTTTTATTTATATATGTATTTAATATGGCATTTTTAACTTATTTATAAAATTACAGTGATTTATAAAATACAATTATATATGTTCGTTTAGAAGAATCTTATTTTAACATTTTTTAACCATGTCTTTCCTATATGCACTGTTACTTCTTATAGTAACATATACTTTTAAAGTTAGCATAGAATTTGTTCTAATTGATTACCAAGCTTGTAACTAATTAATCAATTAAGATTACTGCATTTATATATCCTACTGAACTAGTCATATTGTTTTTTGGTTTGAAAAAGCTGTTTAGCGAAAGCGCTCACCAGTCTGTACAATGAATAAAGACGTTATTTTATTTTAGAAGTTTATATGGTTTTACTTCTAATTCATTTGGATTATCGTTTATTTGCTGCTGGGAATAGCTATTGCAATTGGTAAAGGATCCAAAAGGTCTGAATAGACGGTCTGCATAGACGTATTTCGTCAATGTCTTCTGCTTTGGTTTGACTCTCTAACAGCTTTTTTTACTTACTACATATTCCAATGTTTGTCAATAATCTCAATGAAATGGCTAGTGTTCCTTACGAACGTGGTAACCAACCGAAGAGTATCCTGACTATTCCTGGTATGTTTATATCTGTATGTCAAAAGGCTATCCCTTGGTTGATTGTGAGCCCATTGTGATGCTGATTTGACATTGTCTGGACTGTACCCCCTCTCCAAAATCCTGTTGGTAAGATCATGATGGCAATGGATAAGGTCCTGCTGTGAGGAACAGATTCTCTTAATTCTAAGGAACTGAGATTTAGGAATGTTATTAATAATATGCTTGGGATGGAGACTGGAGGCATGTAACAAACTATTATATTGGGGGTACTTCCTATGAACCGTGGTTCTTAAGGTGTGATCTGGCTTACGTTCTAGGTGTACATCAAGAAAATTAATTTCTTTATCATTGTAGTTGACAGTGAATTGTACCCCCCATTTTTTACAATTGAGATAATCGACAAACTCTTCAAGATATTCTATGCCCCCTCTCCAAACAAGCCAGCAATCGTCTAAGTAACATCGCCAAATATCAATCTCAGGTAAATACAGATTGTGTAACTCATTATAAATGATATGTTCCTCAATATACCCCATATAGAGATCTGCGTAGATGGGAGCAAAAGATGCTCCCATAGCTGTACCCTGGATCTGCCAATAACATTGATCTTGGAAATAAAACACATTTTTAGTAAGTACATGTTCAGCCATGAAAATTAAAAGAGTGTTGAAACTTGGGCTGTAGATATTTGTTTTATTGAGCCAGAATTCCAATGCAGTCAGTCCCACCCAATGGGGAATGCAGGTGTAAAGTGATCTGACATCCAATGTGCACATTAACCACTGGGGTTCCAATTGGGAATCTGAAACTATTTGCAGAAATTCAGTTGTGTCTTTTATTCTGGCCCTAATGTTGCTAAGTAAGGGTTTTAAATATTCAGTTAGATAAGCAGACAAGGGTTCAGTGAGTGAACCAATTCCTGAAACAATCAGTCTACCTGGAGGTGTTTGGAAAGATTTGTGGATTTTGGGCAATAAATATAAATATTGTTTACCTGGGTCCAGTACAGTCAATTGAATTTTGGTTTTGGCACTAATAATCCCTTCAACAGCGGATTGCAAAAAGTCATCTATATCCTGCTTAAAATTGAGAGTGGGGTCCAAAGGCATGTTCAAATAATGCTGAGTGTTAGACAACTGTCTCTTTCCCTCAGCCCAGTAATAACTGGTGTCCATGACAACAACCGCCCCTCCCTTATCAGCAGGGAGAATAATAATATTAGTATTGGATTTGAGATAATTTAAGGCCTGCTGTTCTTCTCTATTCAAATTCTGTCTCAGGATGCTCCCAGAGCCCATATGATGATGTAAATCTTTGATAATTGCTTGCTGAAAGATGGCAACGTGTTTGTCCATAGGTGGATTAAAATTGGAAGGTAGAAAACGAAATTCAGTGGATCTTTGAGAGTGATCCTGTTGGTCAAAAAATAGTTTCAAATTAATTTTTCTACAAAACGCCAAAATATCAGCAACAAATACACTCTCATCCACAAAGAAGCCAGGAATAAAACCAAGACCTTTATTTAACAATGATTCGTGAATGGGTGTTAACACAAAACTAGAAATGTTGTGCACATTGGAACAAACAGGATTCATTTCACAATGGACTGAAAAAGGTCCTCCAAGGTTTGTACCCCTGTGTTTACGTCCTCCCCTGTGTCTCCTACCCCTAAAGGGGATTCAGAATTATGACCTCTTTTGGAAACAGGAGAATCACTAATGTGTGTTATTTCTGTATCTGTAGTGGAGGATTCCTCACCCGAGGTTGAACCCTGTGAGGTATCTTTTTTCAAAATAGAACAAGGCCTTTTTTTTGCATTGAAAATTAGAATTCCTTGGATTCTTTATACCCTCAGCAAACCTGACACTTCTCTGTGATTCGAAAGGTTTCCCCCTTTCATAATCTTCCACATCCCTTGAGAATTTGTGCAATTTCTTCTCCTTTAAGCCATTCTCAAAAGCGATCAATTCCCTGGACAGTTTGCTCAAATTTTCTTTAAAATTGGGTAAATGTTCATATTCTTTCAATCGGTCACAAATTTTTTGTACATCACAAATATTGACCTGTATAGTCCTATCATAATAGGAAGCTAGTATATTCACAAAAGACATGGAGGCATTATTTTGTGCCAATTTCCATTCCTTTAATAATGTCTCATCCACTTTGCTAACTAGGGGTTGTTGTTTAATTCTAAGACCTCTAGGGGTGATGTTGTGATTTTGATAAGCTTTGAAAAGCCTAGAGTGCCAAATGTTGGTACATAAAGTTTTAACTTGCTTCCCTAGTTGAGTGAATAAGAGACTACAACCACCAACTGGATCCGTTATATTATTTTCATTGGAGCCATTGTTCAATTCTATTCCAAAAACTTGGATGTCGTCCTTATCCGCACATAGTCCCTGGAGTAATTTGTTGAGATCCATGGCTATAAGTTGTAAAGAAAACTAATGCCAAATGTGATGTAAATCTTCCGAAATGATAGATATAGCACTCAATGAGGTGCTGACATTATAACTAATCCAGAGGATGGATGGCCATAATTCCCATTACAAAATAATTCAAGGGATGAAATCAAATATGAATCACAGAGAAATGCCCAGGCCCGCTGAGTAGTATAGATACCCTCCAAAAGGCAATATAAAAAACAATATTGTAAGGTTGAAATCAACCATACAATTATATGTGAATCTAAGAACACTCTTGATAAGGAATTCTAAGTTTCTCAACCCAAGAATGGTAGTATGGTGCCTATTCTAAACCAAATGTTGCAAAAGTTACACCAGCAAAAGACAAATCACATATAAGTGGAACCTAATCTCTGGGCATGTGGCCTGAATATTAAGTGGTGAATAGTTGCAGATTAGTATACAACAGATGTATATAGTCTGAAATTTTAACATCTGGTTGATAACCTGTATATATGCATTTCTGATACTCAGTGATGAAGAAGATGGTATGGAGGGCAGCAAATTTGGCCAAAAATTGCTTGTGTGAATTATGTAAAATAACACACACCCCCAAATTGCAGCCAGTAGTAAATAAAAATAGCACCCTATACGACTCAAACCGAAATGTACATCTACCAGAAAAACAATCTAGGTACCCAAATCTGAATAATAATAACCAAACAGTTACAATATTAATGAAAAAGCTAATATTGGGAACCCAAAGAAAATGGTATGTTCAAATATGGAAAACTGTGAAATGGTTAATCCAAAACCATAACTGTGTGCTTGAAATGTCAAGCCTAACCTAAGCACACAAATGTGAACAATGTATTGCTCATAAATATTATAGGTGTACAGTAGTTAACAATTTGAGACTGGAAGTTGGTTCAAAACATAAGATTATAATCTTCGTTAAGCCTATTCAACCATCGATCATGAACATGACAACAAATAACTTAAAAAAAACTGTCCAAGTTAATATAATTGTGAGAAATTATCTAGTATCACCCTTGTTGTCCCAAATTTTGTCTATTCATGTGAATCAATACTCAGGGTTAAATGTTAAAAGCATGAGTTGTTATCCACTGATTGATATACAAAAAATAATATATTGCTGGGACCCAAGAGTTAAAAACACTAAACTTGAAAAACGCTGTATCTATCTCCTTTATGAATGTCCATAATCATCGATAAGAACATTCAATGTAAAAGCAAGTGGTGTTTCCGATCCAGTCCAAAAGTAATCTACATCAAGAAAAACACCTATTATCACCAAAAATCACAAAACAACATTTCCATAAATATTAGAACATAACAATTCCCAACCTAAGATGAAATCATACAAAAATTGTTGGTTAATTACTGGTGGCAACGCCTATGAATGACCTGATGCACATGTAAGAACAAGCACATGAAAAACATAATATAAGTCCCTAATTGTGAAAATATTGAAAACAGTCTCCTTTAGCCCAAATGAATGTATAGATCCATATTCATGTCCATAAGAAAGAAAAACACGAAGCACAAAAAAGTTAGTTTCGTTCAAAGGTGGAACGCTCATCCAGTTCTTAACAAGGAAAACCACAGTAGAACATCACGGTAAACAGCCTTGAAGATACCAGAAAAAAACGCTGCATAGAAAAGCAGATTCTCTCAAAGTATATCTCTAGTAACCACTAAAAAGTTACTTCATTGTCCCAAAACGACATATGCTTAGATCCACATAATCCTGGAATATAGTCTTTACAAAGAAAAAAAGTATTTACTGACTCGAATGAAAGGCCTCGCTGGTTATAAGATATACCAAACCAAAGTTGTAGGGAAACATAAATCCGCTCCAGACCAAAAATACCTGTAAACGCTGGTAATGCTGGTAATGCAATCCAGTACAAGCATGGAATGAAAACCAGGCAAATAATGCTTCAATCCACCCACGGATAAATAAAATAAATAAAAATGCAGAAAAATATAAATGGCAATATTATACTCAAAAATACAAGGCATAACTCCTACTTATACACAATATATTGCAGTTTATCATTTAAACCTGGTGGATAAAGACCAACTAATTTGACCATCCATTTCTTTTCTTTGCTATTAAGTAAGTTATGCCACCCTGTTTTGAAAGATTTGTTTCCCAATATTCTATCAGTGATGGTAAATGTAAATTTGGCTGTGTTGTGAATCAAGCTGTGTCTATACAAAGCATTGGTCATTCTAGCATTCCTGATGTCTCCTAAATGTTCCGACATGTGACATCTAAACTGTCTTGATGTTTGTCCAATGTAAAATGCTTGACAAGTACTTGTGGCCAAATAAATGACCCAATCAGTTCCACAGTTTGCAAAACAATTAATGTCAAATAATTTGCCTGTGTTCTTGCTAGTAAAGTTTTTGGTCTTAAAGACATGTTTGCAAAAGGAACAATCCCCACATGGGTAACACCCAACTAGTTTCTCCCCTGACAAAGTCATTTGGTGATGAATGACCTCCTGGCACCTAATCTTTTTATAGTGTGAAAAATGAGAACCTAATGTTTTCCCCTTTCGGTATGAGAACTGACATCTGTTGCCCAACCAGTCATCAAGCCGTGTGTTAGTTTTGAGTATATTGTAATGTTTGTCAATAATCTCAATGAAATGGCTAGTGTTCCTTCCGTACATGGTAACCAACCGAAGAGTATCCTGACTATTCCTGGTATGTTTATATCTGTATGTCAAAAGGCTATCCCTTGGTTGATTGTGAGCCCATTGTGATGCTGATTTGACATTGCCTGGACTGTACCCCCTCTCCAAAATCCTGTTGGTAAGATCATGATGGCAATGGATAAGGTCCTGCTGTGAGGAACAGATTCTCTTAATTCTAAGGAACTGAGATTTAGGAATGTTCTGTACTGCTAATCGTGTCTAACTGCTGAGGGAAGCTATATGCTGAAACCGGTCTGGTTATAATGGACATTTACTGCTTCTAATTCCTGGTGCTGGCCCCTTTTTTGTTTTTATACAGGTTACTCTGGCCTGTGCATCTACCATACTTGCTAGCCTTTCGTTGGTCCTCAATTCCCAACTTGGAAGATGTCTGTGTGTGTTGTGTGCTTCACTTGGTGGTGTATTCACTTCTCCTGAGAATAATGCATTTAACTGTTCTCACAGCTCCCTTATCCATATTTTTACGGTAACATCCTCTCTGAAACACAGAGATGAGGTCATTCTGGCAAAAGTGCAATCTCTCCACTAAGAATCATACATTTCCTTTGGTGCTTGTGACTACTGCAGTGCTGTCTTTATTGTGTAACTTAGGATATTCGATGTTCAACATGGAAAACTTGTGTGTGTGTGTGTGTGTGTGTGTGTGTGTGTGTGTGTGTGTGTGTGTGTGTGTGTGTGTGTGTGTGTGTGTGTTTGTCTGTGAGAACTCCCTTGTCCCTATTTTTACAGTAACATCCTGTATGAAACACAGTGATAAGGTCATCCTGACAAGAGTGCACTCTCTCTCCTTAAAAGTCAGACTTCTCTTGTGGTGCCTGTGAGTAATATGGTGCTCTTTAGATTGACTAACTTAGATTGGTAGGACATTTGAAATTCACCATGAAAAACCTGTATGTGTGTGTAATGCTTAGTGCTGTCTCCATTTCCCCCACAGAGAGAGAGAATTTAAATATGCACACAGTTCTCTTATACCAACTTTAATGGAAATATCCTGTATGAAACACACAGATGAGGTCATGCGGATAGGAGTGCTCTCTCTCCCCTTAAGAGTTAAACTTCTCCTGTGGTGCTTGCAAGTAATACAGTGCTATCTAGATTGTGTAACCTAGATTGTTAGAGTTCAATACCCAACATGGCAGATGTGTGTGTGTGTGTGTGTGTGTGTGTGTGTGTGTGTGTGTGTGTGTGTGTGTGTGTGTGTGTGTGTGAAGTTGTTTACAATTAAGTGAGCATGTGCTCTATCAACCTGCACTCTGGATACATTTTTTTAAAATGAAGGATGGTAACACCACTCCCTAAGCTCACTTTTCACATCCGCAAGTTCATTGCTACAAAAGGGTGTAGCTATGCATGCCATTTGTAATGTAATAATTACAATTTCCTACGCATTATGTAAAGAAATCTTTGCTTTTTTAGGCAATACTATGTCCACAAATTTGTAAATTAATGCTTCAGATAACAGTGTAATGGGTGGAAAGATAGATAACATTACCAGCTATATCTCCTTGTAAATAAACTGCTGATGTCATCCCTTCACAGATGCTGTATGTCTCAGCTGTAGTCATTATTCTCCTGTAGTGCTGGCTGCTGACAATGTGCTGTATAGATAGTGAAAGTGAATAGGCAAGTGTTTGGATTTCATTACTGTTTCAATAGTATGACAGTTATTAATGTCATATACCATTGGACACCTCACAAACACCTCTATGTATTCTTCTAATTATGAGACTGAATTACACTACTGGCATTTTGTGACACTATCAAATCTTAGCATCCACAGTGATTACATACTGCAAATATACATGCAGTATGTCACACTTGGAGTGTGCATTCTCATGTGTTTGGTAGTGTGCTTTGTACATTGTGTAACTACATATGTAGGATGTTTTAGTTTAACTGTCTTTCATCCTCATACTGTGTATACTGTTCTACAACAACATACATGATGTATAGCTGCACAGTGTTATTGTGCACTTCAAATATTTTTTAGCATAAATATCCAGCTAATAAACAGTGGTCATGTCATCCATTTAACTGTGTACTGTCTTAGTTGTACCTCAACATGTTGTGTGGCATTTGCGATTTAGGTACTAATGTTTAGCTTATGATCTTGGGTAGTTAGTTCATCTCCATCCATTACTATTCAGACTACATTGTGTAAGTCTTACTGTGACTGTACGTGTCACTAATACTATTATAAGGCACATTTTCTTTGTACGCATATAAATGTTGATCCCTCTTACTGAAAGCTAGGACAATTTGTCACATAGCAATGCTTTTATTCAGAGTAATGATGACATTTGTCTTCATATTCCTTATATAACATATGTTGGGAGTGTTATCTTCAGGCATGAATGAGACAAAGTGCTGTCTGCTGCTGATGTATTACAGCAATTACAGATACACATATCCCTTGCAGAAATAACATGACGTAATGCCTTTACATAACCACATATGTTACAGTTGTACTGCCATTTCTACCGCGGTGCATTTATCCTGTAATATGCCATGTTTGGTCTGCTGTCAAAGGCTCATATGTTCAACAACCATATTCAGTGCTTCTTAATATTGTTGTGCCTTATAGTGTTATGCATGAATGACATGTACTACAGTTATAATGTGTTCATTTACAGTGTGAGAGTCCTCCATGATCCCTTTCATCTCAGAGATCTTATCTGACATACATCTAAGTTAGCATAGGTGGAATGTCATACTAGTTGTAAGACTTCCACTGTGGTGCATGCAGATCATTCATATATCAATAGTCAGTAGAGTTGCATCATTTGCTGTTCAATTCCTGACAGGGTCAAAATTGTATAAATGTACTGATGTTACAGAAAAAACATTGTATGTAGTTATGCATATCTATTTTTATGTTGAATAATGATATATCATCACAAGTTGTGATTGCATGGCAGTGAAATATTTATTCTGGTCATGTCATGGTGTGGCATGTACATTGAGTATTGGCTTTTATAGCATACCTACACAGATATACTGGTGTTCAGTTCTGGGACAATGTGTTTCCTACATGATGGAAACAGCTTTCTTGTCAAAGAATCAATCATGTTGTAATGCTCAGTGCTGTGTGGACTGTGACGACCAGTCACTGGACCAGTAATCAAGGAGCCTCAATCCTCACCACTGGCAACAGATGTACATTGACAGGATAACAAGGTACACACACACACAGTATTTCCAGATGCAACTCTCTGCATCAAGTGCAATTTCCCTTAAGAGCACACAGAGACCACAGTCAGTCTGGGGCTGTTTTTTCTCTCTTTCTCCAGATCTCCAATAAGACTCCCCACTGGTACAGCTATATAGTTGATATCTCAGCTGAGTGGCCAAGCCAAGACCTCCAGCACCCTCTCTGTCCAACCAGTGTTTCGTGTTCCTCCCCACATAGCTGGCACACACACTCTTTGAGGTTTACACACACCTGGGAAAGGCTGTCACAGGTCTACTAGTTATGCCCTCTTTTGCCCAGACTATAAGGTAGTTATCACTGTCAAAGCCAGCTCCTTATTAGCTGCTTTAAGGCCCTTAACAAAGAGTGTCCAATCTTACTATGTAATGTTACTATTAATACAAATGGTAGTTTTATCAAGAGCAAGGCTATTAGGAGTGGCCAATAATGTCACCCTAATAAATATACAAGTACACTCAGAACTTAAATATGTCTTACAAATATCAGCCACAATGAAAGATTTAAATATATTTAATAATAAATAATAAAAGAACAGGAAAATACGCAGTTTATATTTACAGTGATATCAGAGTTGAAAATCACAGGAAATATTTAAAACAACATTGCAGGACAGTCTCAAATAAAGAAAAACACCTAAATTATGCTTCACTATCTTCCTGACTGTATCTAAGAAAGTTACTATACCCTAGTTAACTTACTATAGAGCAAGGCAAATGTGTGGTGAATGCATCCTGTTGTTGCCAAGTCCAAGACAGAATACAGAATGTGGTGTCTCTCTCAGACAGTTCTCAGATTAATATCTCAAATATTACTGCTGGGCTAGCTTGCAAAACGACATAATTTCTTGTCATCTGACTCCTGCTTCCCAGGCCTTAAAACAACCGTTGATGGCAACTGGTAGCATTTAGCATCTACCTGTAAAACTACATAGACAAAGGCTTTTCCTCAGATCTTTGGCAAAGGCTGGAAATCATAAAACAATAAAACACTTCCAAGACAATACAGAAAGCTCCCTAGTTTTAGTCATTGTATCTCCTTGCTGCATTGAAACTGAAAGATATCTTTTATTGCATAACCATATATTAATTTAATTTCAGCTATTTTTCTAAAATTTACTAGACTGAGGTTAACCTCCTGTATCCCATTTTCCACTGTTAAAATACATACATCTAAACAGTTACAATACTGCGTGTACATTTCTTTTCTATTACACTACGGTACACTATGGATACATTTCAAGCACTTTGCAAAAACCTTTTCAGCACACCTTTGTACCAGCAGTTTGATATACACATGACATACAGTTCTAATACATTTGTAGCACAAGCATCCTACACAAATCATGTTGATATTCACAAATGACTTATAATTATTTACAAAATTCCAGATAGCTGTGCTGACAGTATTTCCTTTTGTGACATGGACAATAATATGTGGAATTACTTTTTTGCATTCAGACTAACTTTTTATTATTGTTCATATTATATCTATGCCTCCTGTGTTAACACACACATTCAATTCAGTTATTTGTGACAGCCTCCATTGCTATCTGATGTAACACATGCTGTCAATGCAGGTCTACCTTTTATAATAGGCAGGGGTTTGAATCTGGTAACACCTGTCTGTCAGACAAATGTGTCAGACCACAGTGGCCTAAAAACACTCACAGGGACAGCTTTTTCATAACAGGTAGGTCATCAGGACACCTTATATGGTTTTATAGTGCTGCAAGACCTTCTAGGGTCTTCCTTCATTTACGTGATCGATATGCCTATATCTGTGGTGCCAACTATTGTTACACATCCCTCCGATATCTGTTTGGGCATGTGTTCTAGAATGACATGATGCAAATCTTTCTTAGGTCATTCCTTGCTCATATGCATTACCCATTCACAAGATAATTATGCTTTGTATTTCATGTCTTACAGCAGATATGTGTTTAATACTGCAATTTTTTTCCATCACAATATATAGCTTAATAGCAGATGTGTGATTCCATAAGTGTTTCTTACTGTATGGCATGCAGTGAGACTATGAGAAACTGTGACTGGTCCTTTGTTACCATTCTTTCCATTGTGTTGCTGCTGTTGAATTGCTATTCTATTATTGTTCCCTGTAAATGTGTGTGAGCATGCCCAGTATTAGTATGACAGACATGTTTGAAAATCAGCATTGGAAAAACTGGACTCCTGCCATGTCATCTGCTCAGTGTTGTCATTGGTCATTTATGTATGTTGTTTGCTTTTAGATTGGCTTATAGCATTTACATAAATAGAAAAAATACTTGTTTCTCCATTACATGCTTATAGGTGATAAACCTCTTGCCTATACATTAAGAGCGGCTTTGATATTGGGGCCTCTGTTATTTGGGATATACTTTTCTGAGATGCAGGCCAAAATCAGTGGGCTATGGTTAACCAGGTTTGCAGATGACTGCAAGTTGGGTGATGTCATCAATTCCCCTAGTGTTGTGGACATCCTACAAGAGGGTCTCACCCAAACAAATGACTGGTGCCAGGAACATGGCCTCAAGCTGAATACCAAAAAATGCATCATCATCCCCTTTGGGGAGAGTGATGTCCCCACAAACTATCACATTAATAACAACAATCCTAAGCATGCAGTCAGTTGTGAGGGATTTGGGCATCCAGGTTGATAGCAACCTGACTTTTGGCTACCATGTTGCTTCCACTGTACGGAAAGCTGTCTACATGGGCCACCTTATAAATAAGGGTATCTCATCCAGGGACAAGGAGGTCATAAAATCCCCATATTCTTCCCTTATAAGGCCCATTATTGAGTACAACACCCATTTCAGCATGTACCCTGCAAAGCACATGCAGCAGCTGGAGAGACCACAGAGGTTCCTCACCAGGAGAATCCAGGGCCTCAAAAATTTACCATACACAGATAGGATAAAAGCCCTATCTCTCTACTCAGTTTCATACAGACTCCTCAGAGGTGACCTCTGTCTGGTATACAAGGTGAACTTGGACCCTGCCTTGATTGGACTGCTGCATATCCACAAGTCAAGCTCCACTCAAGTAACCTGCATGCATGGCCTCAACGTGGTCTGTGACATCAATAGGACTTGGCAGGACAGATTTGTGTCCGAGAGACTCTCACATCTGTGGAATAGACTCGGTCTCCATGTCAAGCAGAGTACCGCTTTACCCTTTTTAAGCGCAACTTGGATAACTGGATGGGTAACAGAAAATACATCCCTGAGATTCCACCTGTGTCCCTGCTGGACAGGGGCATCGGGTGCTGACTTGTCTAAAAATGGAGTAAATTCTTGGCTAGGCTTATAAGGGCCTCAGGCCCAATATCCTAGTAACTTCCTATGATTCCTATTGCTGCCACTGCTATTTCTTTGCACAAACATGTCCATTTCTGAGTTACCTCACATTAAACCTGTAGGATCTTTTTTGTTCTTGTGTATATATGGTGAGAGGAATAATGGAAAATGTATCCATTCACAACTGATGCCATACCTAATACACAATAACCTTCTTACCCCCACTCAACCCAGCTTCTGCCCTGGCCATAGTACCATGACTGCCCTCCTTTCCTTTCTCGAGGCCATTAACCAAGCACATGACTCTGGCAAATTCATATCTACCCTGTTTTTAGACCTATCCAAAGCTTTTGACACCATCTCCCACCCTTTACTCCTATCTCAACTCCCCTCTCTCAGTCTCTCTCCTTCCACCATAGCTTGGGTCTCTAGCTACCTCTCTGAATAACAACAAGCCATACAATGGAAATACTCAACCTCTCCCTTCCTACACACCCCTACCAGTCTGCACCAAGGTTCTGTTCTAGGCCCTTTACTCTTCAATATATTTATCAATAACTGTCACCACCCCAGCCCTGATTCCTCACTAATTCAGTATGCTAATGATTCAAGAATCATCTGTTCAGCATACTCCCCCTTCGACCTACTTCTAAAAATCCAATCAGCCTTCTCTGAAACTAGAACCTGGATGCAAAACAATCACCTGGCCCTAAACGCAAGTAAAACTAAACTGATGATCTTTTCTCCCTCTAGAATTCACTTACCAACTGCTGGCCAAGATGCTCTTCACTAACTATTTAGTATTGATTGATAATTTGTTCCCTGTCTAGTCATGACTAATTCCTAATGTAAGCTTAGAAGTGTATGTTTGCATTTCATGTGAGGCTATGGTGCTTTTTATCTTTATTTTGTCATGGGGTATGGTATCTTTATTATCTGTGTACAGGTTTCAAACATATAATTGCAGCAAAAACACCCTTATCATGAAGTCCTGAAGAAAAAATTGTTCATTTTATTTGTGACTGGAAATGGAACCAATACCACAAAATATTGCCAAAGACTCAATGTTTTAATAAATAACAATAAAATTCTAGGAGGTAAATAAAATCAGTAAGACCAAATCTGCAAATATAATTACTTGATCATCTGTGGGATATTTGATATCTGCCCTGTACATGATGAACCAGAATCCACTCAGAATGTCAGCACTAGGGGCCATCAAATAAATATTTATTTTATTAATCATGATAAAGTTCAGGATTGACAACAATAGTGTCTTCCTCATTTTAATTTACCCACATCTCCCCTGTTCCATATAAAACAGTCTAATCATGTGACAACACACCAGACCTGCATCATATGTTTGCTCATTTGCTTTACATTACAAATTATGCAATACATTTTTGTCTTAAGAGCAAACAAAAAAGGAGACTTCCAAGATGGCTGCACATTGAGTAACAGCTTAATTCTGTCTCCCCCAGTGTGAAAACAGAAACTTAGCAGAGAAAGCCAGTGGGCCTGGATTTCTGAATAGATTTCAGTAACTAACTAGTAAGTGCACTCCCTGGATGTCAGGAAAAAAGAGAATGCAGAGGACCTGAAGGAAAATCAACTACAAAAGGTAATGAAAAAACACTGACTGAGAAAAGTATTGTAGCTGTTCAGCAAAAAGAAGTGCAGGCTCCAGACATGATTTCCACTAACCTTGAGGAAAGTATAAAGCAACTGCACACAGACCTGATTAAATAAAATAAAACACTGATGGAGTATATCAACTCAAACAATAAAAGGATGGAAAAATGGAAGAAGCTTTAAACAGATACTAAGATGAGATGATAAAACTGCAAAACTAGAGGTCAAAATGAAGAAAAGGCTGGCTGAATATGAGACTGCACAAGAAGAGATGTTTCAAAAAATAATATAATTAGAGGACAGAGTACATAGAGAGAAACAGATTTTCTGCTGAACCCAAGAAGCTGGAATGAACAGACTGCATTAATTTCATGAAAGCACAAATAAGCAACTGGTATTCCACAACAGGAATTGTTAATTGAAAGGGCACGTTGTGTGTATGCTCCAAACCTGGCTATCTTAAAACAACCTAGACCTTTAATAGTAAAAATGCAATCTTACCAGCAGAAGGAGTTGATTCTAACAAAACTGTGGCAGAAGGACAAAGTACTAAAAGTGGGAGAAAGCAAACTGTGGAGAATGACTACTCATTGTACACCAGGCAGAAGAAGAATAAATGTATTCCATTATATAAGGAATATCGAGAAGCAGGCATGAGAGTCAAATTGCTGTACCCAGCTATCTTCAAAATATTTTCCCTGGAGCAACAAAAACATTTCTTTGGTGAAGTACATGCTAAGGAAGAAATACAAATATTGTCCAACAGAAAGTGAGCTGTGAAACAGGAGGAGATTATGTTTCTTGTTCTTCTGGTAATAAAGACCACAGAGAGACTGTGTCAGTGAACTCTTTCCCATTGTTTCAATGGAAAATGCCTGAAAGATGGAAAAAAGCACAGGATTTGACTAGAAGTATCAAGAGTGCACTGGAGATGAAGCAGAAACAGGGTTTGGGAGATGGAGATGAACAGGAATAGAACAAGAAAATCTGGAAATATTGGACTTTCTTGGACTTTGTTAAACTTGTAGGGGACTCCAAAGCATATGCCCTACTTCATGTCATTAATGTTCAGAAAAATATTCAGAAGAGGGGAAGAGGAGGGAGAGAGTTAACTGTAAGTAAAAAATGTTCTTAAAAGTATTCACTCCGGAGCAGCTCAGAAAAAGCTGCCTGCTTAATTCCACCATAGGAACAACAGTGCAGCCTGAGCTCATTTTCAGAAAATCCATTTGTAATACTATACAGAAAACAAATGTTCATAACTCTTTAAGTATAAGAGCTACACTAAAAATGTAAACGCGAAAGTTGTTCAGCAGACACTGACCTTTCCAAATGTTGATAGTGCATATCAAAGTCATTATTAAATATTTGGCAAGGAATGCTGATATTGTGCATATTTTTTACCTTTTTGGAAAAGCAAAGCACAATATCTTGGTCTATGTACCATGCAGACCCATACAATTTGAATTTAGTTTGTTAGTATGAATGTCAGCTTTAAAATGATACCTTAACCATTACTGTGTGATGCTCCTTTCATGAGATATTCACAGAAATATGATTAATATATTATTTCTCATAATTGATAAATAAACAAAGCATAATATCTCATCACGTGTAACAGACAGAGCCTACTTATCAGTGTAGAAGTTGTGCAACTGAATGTCAGCTTCAAAATGATGCATCATTTGTGTGATTACCATGCTCCCTCGCAACGATATGGGCATAATAATGAGAAGTATTGTAAATGTATAATTTTCGTATTCGTACAAGACTAAACAAACTGTGATATCTATACGTGTGTACAGTGCACAGACACAGTTCTTTTACCATGTTGTAATGAGTAACACTGTCTTCAAAATGAGGTATTAAAAATGAGGTATTACTTCACACAATGAGATGCTCCCTTGCAAAGTTATTTACCAAAATATGAAAAAATTATAATTTCTATAACCTAAGTCCGAAACAAACTTTGATATCTGCCTATGAGTACAACATACAGGCAATATTCTTTTACCATGTTAGAACTATAAATAATGTTTTCAAAATGAGGTATCACTTAGCACATTCAGATGCTCCCTTGCAAAGTTATTTACCAAAATATGAAAAAAATCATAATTTCCACAACCTAAATCCCAAACAAACTTTGATATCTGCACATGTGTCAAACATACAGACACAATTCTTTTACCATGTTGGAACCAGCAATACTGTCTTCAAAATTAGATATTACTTGGCACATTCAGATGCTCCCTTGCAAAGTTATTTACCAAAATATGAAAAAAAATCATAATTTCCATAACTTAAATCCCAAACAAACTTTGATATCTGCAAATGTGTCAAACATACAGGCACAATTCGTTTACTGTGTTGGAACCAGCAATACTGTCTTCAAAATGAGATATTACTTGGCACATTCAGATGCTTCCTTGCAAAGTTATGTACCAAAACACGAAAAAGAAAATCATAATTTCCACTAATGAACCCAGGACAGGCATGGGACTTCAGTGGCAGGCAAGGCCATCTGATCTGTCCGATAGCTGTGCTGGCTACCCATTCAGACAGCTGATACCACTGCAGTTTCATGACCTCCTTCAGTGTCAGCAGTCTGCCTTACCTATGCCTTTTCTCTTTACATGTGTCCATTCAGCAATGGACCCAAGGGATCAAGTTCTATATTAGCAAGCCCTTCCTGTCATCTAAACTCTACACATGCCTGATAAAGCAGAGTAAAAACAGAAGTATTGCAGGATGGTCACTGACATAATTGATTGTACTTGGTAGCACTCTCCTAAAACTGTTCTCCTTTCTCAGCATCCTCCCAGCTCCTTACCACAATTATTTGTCAACTCAGAAAAATGCATTTTACACAACACATTTCATAATAGAGTTTTACTTATCATACTGCTCCCTAATTGGTCATGGGTGTTTTCCATTCTTCTCAAAAGCTGCATATTACCAATCCTGCATAGCTCTCCTCACGCCATTGTGGAGGTCAGTCAAGAACAACGCAATGCCCTCCTCAGTTAGGTGAACGCCATCCCTTCTGAACAGGTGAACATCTTCTGTGGTGATGCTGTCATGATAGATTGTAGATCCACTGACCCTGTGCATCAAGCCATGCATGAACCCATTCTGTAAACGTCTGGACTTGTGAGCTGCCCGTTGACTGTTTGCTGTTTTCCATATCTGCTGAGAAATTATGTCAGACCACACAAAATGACAAATGTGGCCACCACGACTGCAGGTGTTCAAAAAGTGCTCTGATTTGAAACTGTAGCCTTCCAAGTGGTTGACTGATGATATCATTCCCTCCAATGTGCAGCACAAAGATGTCATGCTCAGGGTAGATGGAACACTTCTCTTCCAACAACTGCAGTGCTCCGCTCCAATGCATACCTCTTCTTGCAATCCAGTATACCTTCACACTGGATGTGGGGAAGCTCAAGTTGTACTGGTCTTCAGTTATGGAGGCATGGCTGGCAGCCCAGTGAATGCAGGAATGGCCACATACCCACACTCTCACTTGTCGTTCTCCTGCTCGTGAAGCCATGTCAGTGTCAGAAGGTGGATGAACCTGTACAGGAAAGAAAATGCAAACAGATTATTACTGATGTTTCACAGATCTATTGGAAAAGTACATATATAGGTATATCATAATGTATTACCTGGTTAGACCATCCAGATCTTCACTCCTATCCACAGGGGCATTGTTCTTTTCATAAGGTATATAAGTGGTGATGACGCTGCGGAGGTACATACCTACCACCCGTGAAAACACAACATTACACACAACGACTGACAAGGGGGCACAGAAAGGGCACATGTAAAGAGAAAAAGAAGGGTAAGGACCACCACTCCACTAGTGTGGAGTGCAGAGGCATTCGTTATCATTCACAACCTCCTTCAGTGTCAGCAGTCTGCCTTACCTCTGCCTTTTCTCTTTACATGTGTCCATTCAGCAATGGACATAAGGGATCAAGGGTGGAAGGATTGTGATGTTTCTTGCCCTGACCTGCATACATTTTATAGTACCAGGGGGATGGAGAGTGACTACATAATAATATGTTCAATTGTAGTAGTTCACTAAAATATGATCCTTGTAACCACAATGAGTACATTACTGTGTATCAAACAAATTGAAAAAATGACAGAAAGAAACTGGGGGGGCTTGAAATGACTCCATGTAGGCTCCAAGTAGACAAAAAATGAAATCTGGCTTATGCATTCATCAATGTGATAACGACTTCTACTTATGTGAATAACAGTGACAGCTGCTGATAGTTTTACATGAAAAGTGAGAATGACTCAGTGTTACATTGTAACTGCACTTGTTGTTAATGTGATAATGACCTGCATATCATTACTGCAAAGTTCTGCATGCTCAGACACAGGTGATAATTGCTGCACATAACCTGTTGAGTAGACATTCATTATATTTCCTGGTGCAGGTGTTATGTAACACATACTCATTATTATATTACTGAGCCCTTCCTCCCACCTAAAGTCCATACATGACCAACAAAGGCAGGAATATTGCCCAAAATTTATGGTATCTCCATGCTGGTAGTAGTCTGTAAGTAATAATCTTCATCTCACTGAGGCAACTAGTGAGTATAATCAGAAAGCGAAATAAAGTCACAAATGTGTAACCTATCTGGTTGAGTCGTATAACAATTACTCCAAAAAGTAGTAATACATTTCTCTCACCTAACCATCCCTCTGGTTACAATAAGACACAGAAGTAAAAAGGCAGAAATATTGTCCAAAATATCTAGTTGAGCAATGCCAAAAATCAGCGTTCCAACATTTCTAGAGTTATCAGCAGTGTTCCTGAAGACAGTATGTGCATATTGTTAACAGATAAGAAATGGCTACACTACAGCATGGACAGAATTCATTCACAGAAGTAGACAAAGACTTCCGGTCACATGTCAGTTGTTCCCAGTTCATTCAAGTACACACTTGAAAGCTGGATACAATAAAACAAAACTTTATAATAACCATCTATGAAACCTGATGTAAAGATGACCTATGCTTCTTACACCATATTTGTACCACGATATTCTAAACAATAGATCAGCTCTGAGAACAGGTCATGGCACCATACTTCGAATTAAACTAAGCCAGTGAATCAGTATACACAGCCAGCTCGCAGGACAATAAAATGGCCAAATGGATTTTCCAGTTACGCAAAAGCTTTTCTGTGACACAGTAATAAATTATTTTCCCCAGTAAACTCATCAGCTGTTTGTGTTGTGAATGCAAAAGCACCAAAAATCACAGAATAAACCACTTTCCCCAGTGGGCACTTCAGCAGTCTGACCATGTATGCACAAGCACTTCACCGATACACAAATTAATTACTTCCCACAACATCTTCATTAGTACATGCAGGCATACACATGCCACAAAATGACTCATTCACCACAAGCATCCCCTTCAGGATAATGTTGCGATATGTACAATCACCAAACTAAAACATTTCCCCAAACAACCCCTCAGTAGCATTTCCTAGTATGTGCAGTCATCTAAAGAGACATTCACCCAAGTGACCCCCTTCACTAAAATGTTGATGTATGGGCAAGCACGAGAATGAAATATCTCCCCAAATGATCCTTTAGCAACAGTTCCTGGTATATACATGCACCAAAATGAAGCATTCACCCAAGCAACCACCTTCAGTAAAATGTTGATGTTTGTGCAAGCACCAGTATGAAATATTTCCACAATATTTCCAGGAATGTTTGTTGTATGGGATTGCTGAGCCATTTAATGGGTAAGAGGCTGCAGGGAAGGCGGATGGTCTATGTACATCCGGGGTATAGCTGCCTACATACATGAATGGATTATGGCAATTTCTGGTTGTTCCTCATCCAAATCAATGGTAGTATTGTCATTGATAGAGAACTAGTGGGCACAGCTCATGAGATGAAGGCTGAACCTAAACATACGGCCAGCCGTGATGATATGAATATTATTTACATGGCCAATTGTAGGTCATGTAAAGCCTTCTATGTAGGTATGACCACGAGACGGCTCAAGGACAGGATCTATGAGCATATATATGAAATCAAAAAATCTGACACTAAGAATGCCTTAGCCAAACATATCCTGGAATTTCCAGGACATACTTTTGGTTTTAAAGTTCTACAAAAGAAATGTCCTGATGTTAGAAAAGGAGACAACTTTTGTGAATTAGAAAACTTAGAACTGAGTTGGATTCTTAGATTGAAGGCACATCATCCCCCAGGCCTCAACTTATATGTTAGTATCAGATCAGCACTGAAGATGAGGAGATAACTTACATTTTCACATTTCATCTTGTGTCAGCTCTGGCCTGTACTTTTATTCCATGTACTTTCTAGCATCAGTGGCTATGTATAGGAGGTGTTCCTCATTCAACTCTACATGACATTTAACTTTACTTCCAGATAGTGTTGATCAGTGAGGCTTTGTGACCCCCCTTTTTTTGAGGCTTTTCATCAAGAGCTCTTATAGATACTTGGGTGTTGTATTTAACCATCCTGATTTTTTACACATTATGATAGTAACACAACTATTTTAGTGATGTTAGTTATGTACTTGCATATGTACCTCTATACACATATATATATTTATATATATGCAGGAATATGTCCACACTTGTGTTTCAGCCTCCTTTTTTGCAAGGTTGACATAACATGCTTACTTTAAGCATTTTAAGTATTTTCTAAGTTTGTGTTTTACATCTATCTTTCTATATACCAGTACTGTATATAATATGTATAATGCATATAACGCTATTTATTAGAAAGATGTCTGTATGTTTTTAATTTTTATGCATTTAATTTTTATGCATTTAGTTATAGGCCAGTTTCTGCTTGATTGTTATATTAATTTATAATAACTTATATACACCAGCATTGCTGTTTCATATTGTTATCCACTATGCCTGATGTTGTTTTTAACAAAGATTTCTTAGTATACTAGGGGCTGTGGAGTTATTTGTAGTGTTTTTATGAGTTTTTTTTTTTTTTTTTTTTTTTTTTTTATGTTTCATGACACAAGTTAATTGCTAGATAGCTAGCTCCTAAGTTTTTAAGTGGGTTTGGTACTAAAAATATGTATCTATACTATTTTTTAACATTGGATGAATACTATAGATGCAGTTGTATTCATTGAACGGAGTGAACTGATTGATTAATTGTCTAATTGTTTAATTGACAAATTGATTTTTTGGTAGGAGTAGCTACTTTAGCTAGGTGTATAACTGAAACTTGCTCCTTTGTGCATTAGATCTGAAGAAGCATGCAGTAGTGCATGCGAAAGCGCTCATCTTTTATGTTATTTTCTCTCTAATAAACAGTGAATCCTTCGTGGTGGCCTCTTTCCATTTTTATGCTATTGGATTTATGAAGGCTGACAGCTGGCAGGTTGGAACATAGAAAGCCTACAGGAAAAAAACTGAAAAAGAAACAAGTGTAGGTTGAATGAAGGTGACAAAATGCAGAAATGAAGAGAAACAATATGAAACAAAAAAGAAGGAACACAAATTGCATTTAACCCCATTCACATTAACTGTTGAATAGTTAGTTTAAATCTTCTATAAATCTTGAGCTGGGAAGACAGATAAAAGGGAAGAATTCCAGTGTGATGAAATACAATGTTTTGTGGCTATTGGCTATATTACTTTCTAAATTATACTGATTCAGAAGATACGTAGCATGTCAAATAATAAAAGTTTAGGATGCAAGGTCAAATTAATGGTCCATAAGGTACTGGTGAATGTTGCTATCTGAGTTCAGTACCTTTGCTTCTTTGAGCAAGTCCACCAACAGTGTACATGCTGAATTTCTTCAGCATTGCCATTTCAGCAATTTGATTTGGAAGAGGAATTCATCAAAAATGATGTCAGAACAGAAAACAAAATAAGTCTGTAAATTAGACCGGGATCTTTCACAACCACCTGATCTACCACAAAATCAAGTAGATGGAACCTAAATTTAATATCTGATCTGAAGGAAGACAGACTTAAATGTGCACCACCCCCTAAACCCTTCTGCTGCACTGTATTGTCAGAAATACATCTACCTGTTGTGGGAATAGAACCCACAGCCTTCTGCATCAAAAGAGAGTCTGCTGCCTAAACACAGTAGATAACAACCTTAGAGTAAAATAAATTAAGAAAAAAAAGGAATGCATATTCTGGAGATGAATCCATTCAACAGGAAAAGTAGTAATCATTAAAACATGTATAGCTAAGCAAAGGTTTAGTACAATTATCTTGAATGCTAACTAAATTAATAAGAAGCGTAGATGAAGTAAAATAACAAGGTTGAACAAAATAAAGCATGTTTATGCTAGGTCAACTGTTTCCATAAAATTCTAGGCACAGCATCTTATCAGAGAAATGTAACAAAGTCTGCATATGACATTATCCCTGGTTAAATAAATACATTGCCTAGCACAACGATCAGTACGGGAAGTACGTGCATCTGAATAACGTATTTGAAACTTAATAAAGAAAAACATTTACAGCTGCTTCAGTGTTGTAGTTTGTGTAGTACTGGTGTAAGGGGCCAACAAAAATGTATATTTATAGACTTTGGTAATCAGAAGCGAAATTAACGATGGCCACAGTGGCTGTCACCAAACAGCAAGAGATTCTCCGGTCCAGCTCACAACTGGGGTGGCTTTTGTGCGGAAGTTCCATGTTCTTCCTGTGTTCTGTCGGCATTCTCTGTGTGCACACATTTCATCCCACATTCCCAAATACCTGTGAGGTAGATTGGGACTTCTAAAATGACCTCTAGGTAAAAGTGCCATGGATGGTTGTGGGCATTCGTGGGATAATCACAGAAGTCGAGTGCAACTTGTGAATGCGTTTGGCTGGATAGGTGTTTTGCTATCTTATCTGTGGCTCAAAGTCGACTACACTATAATCTGAGAATTTGAATTAAACTACTACACCCACATATACTTTACTTGTGTGGTGTAAGAATCAGGATGTAGGTAAGCACTAAAGAAAGTGTTGAAAAAAAAACGCAATCCATTAAAAAAAAAAAGGTTATGCATCAGAGGATTAGGAATCGGTGAACACTACCACAATACCTCACAACACCTAGCAGATATTTCACTGACAAAACAGTGCAAAGATTCATAACATAGAAAAAACTTTGTATTACCATTCCTCCATAGGACTATACGTATATCAGAACACCACCACCGTAAAAGATAGCAAAGCGGCAAATAAATGAAGGTGTAACATTACCAGAAGACTGTAAAACCAAGAAACACTTCACCACACCAACATGTACATGATTTTGTTATGGGTTACCAGAAGACATTTCAAATGTAGCTTAACCAAATTAGGCACCATTTTTAGACTGACCGAGCTCTGCAGGGCTAAATAAACATCAGTGCAGAAAGCAAGCAAGTCGGTTTTAGATTTGCAGCAAGAAATCAGACTTTACTAGTGCAGCAACCTATTGTAGAATTAAAATACTGCAATTCACATTTTGGGAATGTGAAAGATACAGCAGTTATTTTGCATTTAAAGCAAAATTGAGGTCCTACCATTCGCGCAGGTCACCTAAACAATTTGACCAGTTAAAGGAACCAGTATCGTTAGGGCATGTTCTTCCAAAGCCTACATATAAGTACTTTTTCGTACAGTGTTTTGACTTGGAGGTGTTATGCATGTAGTGGCTTTGCCTGGAAGAATCCGATTGGCTGCCACTACTTGCTTCTTGCATTGCTTACTGTAATAACAAATGGAGTGCATGGAAAGCCGATTTTCTCAGAAAATTCAAATACGGACATCATGTAAATCCACACTCAAAACTAAGTTGAGAAAGTAACTGAAAAAGTTCAGGTACTTTTTCAACTTAATTTTGAGCACAGGAGCTACAATATGAATAAAAAGTTAGATACGTTTGTGGAAGGCACTCGGGTGTAACTCCATACAATTACTACCATCACATAGCGTGCTCGGATGTAAGCACATAGGCGCCATGTGACGGTACTCAGGGTTAATGAGTTAAGTGGTGCATGTTTTTTTCTGAATGTTATAAAGTAAAGTTTTTTTCAGTTATTTTTAAGTGTAATGGGAATACTAATGTAAATAGGTGCTTCTGTTTATCTTTTTGTTTCTTTCTCCCTTATTCTCTCTTTCTCCTTGTTCAGTTTTAAGAAATGTTGGCACTACAATGTAAAAAAGGGATCTGGTTAAAAGAGCATGAAAAAGGAAAATTAGTGGGCTTTTTCTCATTCTTGATGTAGGGAATGACTGGATTAAAACCATTGGCTTTATATAGAAACAAGTTTTAACAGAAAGCAAGTAAATGAAAAAGAATATTGAATATTATAAGGTCTTTTTTTCTAGTAAACAGTCCTGTATCTGTTTCTCATGTCACTAGCTGACAACCTGATAAAGAGAAATGGCTTTGAGAAAATGTTTTCTGAAATGATTCAAGTGTTTTCCCAGCTGGGAGAGCCATAAGGATAAGATAAAACCAGACAACACGTAATAGAATCACAGGCCCTACAAAGCATCTTAGCAAGGATGATCTTTCCTTCTGTTTAGCTCAAGTCTGTGTGTGTGTGTGTGTGTGTGTGTGTGTGTGTGTGTGTGTGTGTGTGTGTGTCAGTTTGGAGCTTTTGTTTCTGTTAATATCTCAGTATCTCAAGATGTACATAATTTTGTGTCTTAATATTAAGTTAGTAGGTTTCAGGGGGTTCTGGGTGTGTGTGTGTATTTTTATTTGAATGTTTTCAATAAAACAAAAACATCTGCAAGATGTGATATAGGGTCAAATGGAGATGACAAGAAACAATTGTATAAAAGATTACCCTTACAAACAGTGCATGCATGTAACACAAAAGATGGAACTAGCCATTTAACAAGAAATCTGTTATACATGAAAGGTGGGAATAATAATCCTTTAAGAATATGGTTCTTTCTATAACATCTTTAATCGTTAATGGTCTCACAGAAAAATACAAAAAAGAAAGAGTAATGACTATATTAAAAGTGTGGAGTTCAAATATCTATGCTACAGGAGACACACTTGGAAAGAACTGAACATGTGAATTTGATAAAGAAATGTTTTCAGGATGGTTATTCAGCAGAATACCTGGGGCAAAGGAAGAGAGGAGTACTTATAGTAATTGCAAGCAGAGCTCCAATAGAAATAGAAGAGGAAAAAAAGGCAATAATGGTAGATTTGTAGTACTAAGGGTCTACTGGCAAGGGAGAAGGATTACACTGGCATGTATTTATATTCCACTGAAAACTGCTATAATGGAGCTAAAGAAAATTCTGGAAGAAATAATCAGCTTTCAGCAAAGAATATTACTTATAGGTAGGAATTGGAATTTGATTTGCAACAGTGAAGATGTGTCTATGTTGTCCAGAAAGGGAAATATAACAGAGGAGGGTAGATTTCTAAAGAAATTTATGAAAATATTTGGCATGGAAGATGTGAATCTATATATAATTCCCCAAGATACAAAAACTAGGTTAGGTTAGACAGATTTTACATTTCACAGGAACATGTACATTTAATTGAAGGTCTTGATACACACCCAATACCTATTTCAGATCATGCAACAATAATAACTAAAATAAAAAAAAGGGTAATGAAATAAAAATGAGACACTGGCACTTTCCTACCTATCTATTGAAAAGAAAGGAATTTAAAGACTGGGAAGTAGAAATTACTCAGGCGCTGTTAGAGAAGACAGAAACCTCTTCAGAAAATATAACTAGGGAGTTAGATAAAATTAAAGGGGAAATTAAAAATAGGGTAGCAATAAAAGAAAGGGAGATATGGTTAAGAAGTAACAACAAATCTTTAGAGGGACTGACAAATATTATAGTATTGCAAAATAGGGGGAATCAAACAGAACAAGAAGGAAGCAACGACAGAATGCTAAACAGAAAATAAGGGATTAACTCGATAATATGTATGAGTTTAGAAAGATTGCTGTTAAGCAACTTTTTTTTGATAACATCTCTAGAGGACAAAAACGTTTAGCACAATGACTCAGGCAGCAGAAAGTAGAAAGGACTGTCACCAATGTTAGGGAGCCTATAACAAGCAAGATAACAAGGGATCCTGTAGAAGTATTAGAAATATTTTTGGACATTCTATGAATGTAATGAAGTAGAGGAATATGGAAATCAAGAAAAGGTACAAATGGAAATGTTTATGGAAGAATTAAATATGCCAAATCTAGAGGGTGAGGCGGCACAATTACTAAAAGTTAGGGTAAGAGGGGACGAGATAAAAATAGTGATGTCTAACCAATCTACAGGAAAGTCCCCAGGAATAGATGGTATTCCTGTGGAAGTTTGGAAGCTAGGAGGGAGAAAACTGATAAAAATCTGGAAGGTTTTGTTTAAGAGTATTTTAAGAGGAGGAGAAGTACCAACATCCTGGAAGAAAGCAGTGGTAGCTGTAATACCTAAAGAGGATAAAGATCAATCAGACCCAGCTTCATACAAGCCCATTTCAATACTAAACCATGAGTATAAAATGTTTATGTCTATAATGGCTAAAAGAATGACAAAAGTAATGCCAAAATTAATAGAAATGGATCAGTGTGGTTTTGTGGAGGAGATGCAAACATTTGGCACCATTAACAGAACAATGATGATCCAGAGGGAAGCAGAATGTAAGGAAATACCACTGTTGCTGGTGAGTCTTGATGCAGAGGAAGCATATGATAGAGTAAACTAGGATTTTATGAGCAGATCAATGGAATCATTTGCATTCCCTGATAAAATTATAAGATTGATTAGGAGGATATATGAAGGATTGGAGGGGAATATTAAAGTGGGTGGGGTCCTCTCTGATAATCTCTGCTTGAGCAGAGAAACCACAGCAAAACCAAAGAATACCACTGCTGTAAACTGTGCTTCTGTAAAATCCAGTGCAAACAAAAGAGAAAAAGAGCACAGTGACATTCAACCTTCTATTAAAACAATAATCATCAAAGCTTTTGGGTTTCCCCTTCCTCAGTGCTTACAAACTAAAAACATTTAATTTCATTTAAGTACAAAATGTTAAAAGTCATATGTATTCTGATGTACTTTGGTGTGTGCGCGTGCACGCGCGTGTGTGTGTGTGTGTGTGTGTGTGTGTGTGGGGGGGGTGTATATATCAATTGTTTTTTAGGAGAAGTGTTATTAATTGATAACAATTGAAGTTGATTACTTGTGTTGTTCTGTTGGTTGGCTGTACCATATGACTTTTAACATTTTGTACTTAAATGAAATGAATTGTTTTTAGTTTGTAAGCATTGAGGAAGGGGAAACCCGAAAGCTTTGATGATTATCATTTTAATAAAAGGTTGAATGTCACTGTGCTCTTTTTCTCTTTTGTGAGCAGAGAAACCAGGCAGGGCTATCCTCTCTAGAGGAACCATTGGCAAAGAAAATAAGTGACTCAGAAATTCAAGGATATAATTGGTATGGTAGTCAAGAAAAGCTGGCTCTATTTGCAGATGACATTATTTTATACCTGACAAAACCAGAAAGGGACATTACAGTGCTGTGCAACATATTGAGACAGTTTCAGGCCTTTTTGGGATACAAAATTAATGAAGTCAAAACAAAAGCAGTAGCAGTAAATTACGTACCCACATTTGAATTGGTTCATGAACATCCATATCTATGGGGACATGATAAAATGAAGTATTTAGGAGTATGGATTAAAAATGATGCAGCAGCTAAGGATATGTGAAAAGAGACTAAACAAAAGATAATACAAAAACTGAGAAAATAGAAGCTCTGTTATATAAGCAGTTATTTTTTTTTTAGTCCCTTAGTCTTATATACACTGGTCAGGCATATTGTTATCAACCAGAGGAGAAGTTGTGGATAGCAGTTAATAAAGAGCTGATGGACTACATCTGGGAGGTGAAGATGGCAAGAGTCAAGTGGGATACGCTTATTCTTCCAGTAGAACAGGGTGGATTGGGATTACCCGAGTTGAAGGGATATTTCAGAGCACTACCAGAAACTATAATTCAAAGAAAAAAGAGATGATGATGAAACAGGGGGGAAGCTCAAGTAACAGGGAGAGACTGGGATTTTGGGTGCAGACCTTTAAGGAGAATAACAATAATCATACAGAATATTATATTCATAAAGTAGCAGAAGGTCTTCTAAGAAGTAAGGCAACACAGGAATAGAGAAAGGAAATTCTGGTGATAAGGATGACGAGAATTAGGGATAGAGACAATAGGCAAGATGGGGTGGGAATATATTGATAAAAACTGGCAACAAAACCATGGTATTGAGAGCAAATAACTAGACAGGGAAAAGTAACAGAATGGGAAGACACCAAGAACTTATTTGGACTGCAGACTAGAGATTGCCTTCCATATCAAGGATCAATATTAGAGTATAGGCAAAGAGGAAGAAATGGGGATGTCCTAAATGAAAGAGCAGCACTGGTAGAGTTTCTAGTAGAATCTAGAACAGAAATTGCCATTAAGAAAGGAATAATTAGTAGAGCATATACAATATTGCATAATAACTATAAGAATTAAACAGAGGAGGTTAGGAAGGATTTGGAAGAAAGATTATCTATGCAATTCACAAAGAAACAATGGGGGGATATATGTATGTCTCCCAAATATGCAACAAACTCTAGAAGATTTAGGATCTTTGCCTGGAAGTGTTTATATAGGTATTTTTATACCCCAAGCAGACTTCAAAGAATTTTTCCTGAGGTAGACACCAATGTTGGAGGTGTGATGGGGAAGAAATAGATAGCTGGGAACATATTTATTGCGAGTGAAATGAGTTGGCAGACTTTAAAGATTCCTTGCAGACTGCTCTGTCAAAGATGCTGGGTGAGCAAACTGCAGTAACTAGAGAAATTGTTTTTTTTTTTAAGTTATGATACAGAATCGAAATTGCCTTGACATATTAAGGCCTTGCTGAGTCTGATTATGATGGCTGCCAAAAAGCAATTACTAGAAAATGGAAATCAAAGTCTAAACCAACTTTACTAGAAGTATTGAAGATAGTAACAGAGATAAAACAACTGGAACTGGGATCTTTAGAAAAGGGTAGGAGCAAATTACATAGGAAAAATAATGGAAAATGTGGGATCAGTACATACAAAGGAGGAACGAGGTTTAAAAGAAGGCAGGATTTGAATGAACTATGTAATGGTTGACTAACAATGACTGGACATGTTAAAAAAGATGTCTAATGTTTGCAGCTACAGTTGTGTTGGCACAGTTTGGAATGTATAATGTTTGTAACTGAGATTGTGTTGCTATGGTTTATTTTCATTTATATAAATGTAACATGACCTTATCATACATGATAATTTAATAAAGATATATTTTGGTTAAACAAGAAAAAATAAACAAGTGCTTTTGAAAGCAAGTAGACTTTAAAAATAAGACAAAATGCTGAAAGTCACAAAAAAAGAACAAACAAAAAACATAAATGAATATAGTGAAAAAATCCCAGGTAGGATATCATATTTTGAATGTATAAATAGACTTATAAAGATTGGAAACAATTTTACAGTAAGTACAATTACCACAAAATGTACTTCCACTTAATTTATTCGTTTTAATTTTATTTTTGCCTATCACTTCTTTTTTGAAAGCAAAAAAATGTTCTCCTAAATGTTTACCTCTTAAGTGACTAAAATGGCAATAAGTATCTAAGCTCGGTTCAAAAATGGATCTGCCTTTAAGAGGTTCCAATGTTTGTTAATCACCTCTTTTATTTCAAAGTATTTGTCCCATATGTAGTTATTAATCTAGGCACAGATAAATCCTGATATTTCCTAACAACATTATCACTATTAAACTTCAGCATGACCTCCCTTGACTGATTACTAGATAAATCATAAGCCTGTCTTACTAATGTTTTATCATAGCCTCTTTTAACAAATTTTACTTCCATTTTGGAGGCCTCAAGGTCGAATTTTTCATCATAGCTGCATATACGCCTAAGCCTCAAGAATTGTGACATAGTTATGTTCTTGGTTATATGATTTGGATTACAACTCGAGGCATGCAACAAATAATTCTTGGCAAAAGTTTAACAGTAAAGACTAGTAGCCATGCTCTCATCAATATGTTTTGTCACATTCACATTTAAGAAATTAGTGTTGAATAAATCAGTCTTACCAATGAAAACCAGACCAAATTCATTCAAATTAAGATATTTAAAACATTTTCCCCATATATCTATTTGACCACACCAAACACACTAGCAGTCATCAAGAAAGTGGTGCCACATATATAAGTACCTTTTAAATGGATTCCCCTCATTATAAATCACATTAAGTTCTATAAACCCCATAAATAGATCTACATACATTGGGGCTAAAGCTATTTGGCATAGTACTTGAACATAACATGTTCCAATATTATTTATTTAACATTTGTTTACCAGGAAAGTCCAACTTGAAATGAAGCCTATTTTCAGCAGAGGCCCAGGAAGAAACACTCCAGATGCATGTCTTTGTAATGTGGGAGGAGACTGGAGTACCCGGAGAAAACCCACATGAAAGCAGGCAGGACATGCAGACTCCGCACAGAAGGCATACCAGCCGAGAATCGAACTGGAGAATCTCTTGCTGGGAGGTGATAATGCTACCGCTGCACCACTGCACCATCCAATACAAATTAGATTGGTTCCTGCAAATAAAGGATACAGCAGTGGGTGCCACCTATGCCTCTTTTGTTTGTTAAGATTGATTCTGATTACAGGCACCATGGAATGGGCAATATATATGGCAGTCTGCCAATGTGAAGCATTCTATATAGGACAGACATCAAGACCCTTGGAACAAAGAATAGCAGTACATTTCAGTGATATTAATTGGGCACACCCAAGAAGCGCTTTATATAAACATCAGCTGGAACATAGTACAGCACAATTTATTTTTGTGGGTATAGATATGGTAATAGGGCATGGATAATCTATATAATATGCTTTGGTTTTATGTTTGTTTTTTTTATTAAAGAGTTTGTTTATGTATGATAACATGGTGATCTACATGGCTTTATTTATTGTTGGATACTTTTTATACTACGGAGGATCTTTAGTTCATTTTGGTCTCATTTTTATTGTAATATCATGTTCTAAGATGGACAGATGCTACATTACTAAAATGTGTAAACATGCTTTATTGTCATTGTGCATCAATACCTAAGTAAGGAGGCCACTGATAACAATTCTACATTATCTGCAAGCCTCCAATAGTATTTCCTGTTATTCAGTTTAGTGCCAAGAATACCAGTGAGCTTTGATTGTATCAGTTGTGGATACCCTTAACTGCATAACATAATTTTTAAATGTGTATCATGACTGTGAACATACACTAACTTCTATCTGCAGTAGAGATATTTAGCTTATTTATTTTATTTTACATTTGTCTACTGGGAATGTCTGATGGGGCAGGCTGCCCATTTTCACAGGAGGCCAGGGGAGAAAAGCTCCATTATTAACAGTACAGGATTATACAAAACAGGAAGAAGGAAAATACTGTAGGTGTACAATAAGAAGTAAACATGATACATTGTTGCAATATAAAATTTCAGTCTTTACATTAGTGGTGGTTAAAGAGCATTACACAATACATTATTGTCATACACAATTCCAGTAGTTACATTGTTGGTAATTTAAAAGCATTACGTAATACATTGTTGTAATACACACTTCTAGTGGTTACATCAGTGGTAGTTATATACAGTGTATTAGGATACTGTCAAATACACAAGTGACAGTGTTAACATTTTGAGATAAAGAGAGAAAAAGAACACTTTGAGATTAGAAAGAATAAAGAATAGAAGTATGAAAAGCTGTGTTGGACCTGTATGTATGTTGCATAGTGCAGACAGATTTCAAACAAGAGTAAGTGTACTCAAATAAGTGTTTGGCTTATTACAATATAAGGTAGATGTCATGTACAGTTGCAGGATTTGATTTAGGGGTAGTGAAATATAATAGGATAGTGTACATACTGTATTAAAGAGAATAAGACAGTATTATAGGATACAAGTGGTATTGATATCCATATGGGAATAACATCCTAGGTTTGCCTTTTTGGATACGGCAGATGCATTATGAGAAAGTCTGTATATATTGTGTGAGAAATTTAGCCTGGCTCAGAACAGGTGCATATCCATAAACTAAGCTAAATGGGATTTGAGAAGGTTTTTAAAGGTGGTTTTGTTAGTTTGAGTTCTGATGTTAAGTGGTATGGTATTCCAGATTTTTGCAATGTAGTTGGAGTATAGGGAGTCACCTGAGCTAGTTTTACTTCTAGAAACATCAATTAGTGATTTGCTACTGGATCTTAGTAAGCAGTTGCTTAGGTATTCATTTAAAATGGCTTGTAGAGCTGTTTTTTCAGGTTGGTAAAATATTTGATGGGCCATAGTAAGTTGGTTAAGAGTGAACAGGTTGGGTAGTTCTAGCCAAGATAGTTGTTTAAGGGCCAGGCAGTTATGAAATCTAAATGTTGAAACAGTTGCAAACTTTGCTTTTTTGTTGCAGCAAGTGCCTATTTTGGCTAAGTCAGATTTGTTGAGATTAAGGAGTATGTGGGATGCGTAGAGAAATGTGGTGACTAGGTGGGTTCTGGTAATAATGATTTTGGTATTGCTGGAAAGGTATTTTCTGCATCTGTAAAGAGTTCCAAGTTTTTTTTGTGAACTTTTTTTATTGTTTGGGCAATATGTAGGTCAAACTTCATGTTTTGATCTATTATAACACCTGGACATTTGGTATGGGGGACTGGTGTGTAATAAGGGTTTTGTTGCTTGAAGTTATTTTGAAGGAAGGAATTGGATCTGTGGCTTTGGTGGGATGGAATCACATCAGCTTAGTTTTGTTTGGATTGAGTTTGAGTTGTGCATCTGATAGTCATGTTTCAACTGATGTAAAGGATTCTTGTGTTATTTTCTGAAGTTCTTGTAGGGTTGGGGCAGAACAGATTAGGGTTGAATCATCTGCATATTGGACCAATGTAGCATGTAGGGTGGCAGTATGAAGGTTGTTGGTGAATAAATTGAAGAGAAGGGGACCAAGGATAGACCTTTGTGGAACACCTAAAGTAACGGGTAAAAGAGGAGATAGGTTATGTTGCCATTGTATGGCTTGTCTGCGATCTGATAAGTAGTTGTGCAAACATGCAAGAGTGGAGTAGCTTAGACTGAGATTAGATAATGCAGTTAAGGGCTTGTTATGACAGACAGTATTGAAAACTTTAGAGAGATCAAGGAAGATAGAAGATACAAGGCTGCCTTCATTCCGGCGGTGATGAATTATGTAAGACAAGCTAATAAGGGCTGTGGTAGCACTGTGATTAGGGAGGAATCTGTGCTGGGGATTTGCTAGACGTTTGTTGGATAAGAGGTCATTTAGGATATGAACATATATGCACTATTCGAGGATTTTTGATAAAGGTGAAAGGATAGCAATGGGTCGGTAATTTGATAGTTCCTTTGACCTTCCACCTTTGTGTAGTGGTATTATGCGTGATATTTTCCAGAGAGCTGGGATATGTTGTTCTCAGTTGGAGTGATTGATTCGTAAAGAGACCGGGTTTATTACGGCTTTGGCTGTGATTTTAAGATATTCAGCAGGTAGTTTGACTGCTGTAAAGGTTGTAAGTTTAAGTTTATTCAAATATTCATATATGGTGCTTGTTGGGACTGGTTGTAGGGAAAAGAGGCTGCTTTTATGAGTTAAGGAGGAGAGATTTTGTGGTAGTATTGGGAAGTTATTATTAATGAGGGCAGCTATGGATTCAGTGAAATATTTGTTGAACTGGGTAGCGGTATTGTCAGTGTTGTCAAGTCTGATATGCTTTTTACATTTATTTCTTAGTTCAAGCTATTTCTGTTGATTTGCTGCAGTTTTGTTATGTTATGTGTGTTTGTGGGTACAGTCACATATATAGATGTAGCTATATATTTTCATGAATACTGCTTTTTTACATATATATATATATATATATATATATATATATATGTGTCTACATATAATTTCATATAATTATCTGTACAGTTACATATGTTACATTCTTTGCACTCCTCAGATACATGTGGGGTGCATGATACATTTGCATGTGCAATGACCTACTTAATGCTGTGTCTCTATCATTAAAGTTGTTTTGTAATGTTATCCACTGCACATGATGATGACCACATCATTCTTCATATATGATTCAGCAGGACGTCTGTACATTGTACCTCCCATGCATGCAGTACTGAACATGCTCTGAGTAAAAATAATTGTGTGTGTATTTACAGCTCACACTTGGTAGGCTCACTGGAAAGTACAGTTATGTAAAATCATACCATAGCAGTAGATGCCCTTCTCTTCACTGTTGCAGTACTCCACATAGAAGGGATCTCCTGCCCAGGGTAGCCCGAAGCACGGTCAGTATGCAAAAGCCTAAAGATCTTGTATGCACTGCACATCATATCTATGCTCCCTGTATGGAAATTAGGGCATAAAAGGAATGCATGGACTCAACAAACCACAACTGAATTGTCCCAGAAGAGAACAGTCTCCATTGGACAAAGGAATCCATGCACATCCAGAAGAAAAAAAATGCAGAACAAACAGGGGGTTGAAGGGAAGGAGAGATTCAATACTGCAACAGTGAAGAGAAGGATATCTACTGATATGGTAAGATTTTACACAACTCTACTATGCCCTTCTATGTCACTGTGCAGTATTCTTCATAGAAGGGAGAGTAAGAAAGCTCAAGAAACAGAAAGGGAGGTGGAAGGCTGAGAAGAGTCCTCAACAAACCCACATAAAATGGTTTCAGCAAAACCTGCTCTGGCCTTAGAAACTATATCCAACTTATAATGCTTAGTAAAGGTATGCACTGAAGACCAAGTAGCAGCTTCAAGGATGGAATTAGTGTCCAACTCCTTGAAGAAGGCACCAGAAGAAGCAACAGCCCTAGTGGAATGAGTTCTAACAGAAGTAGACAGAGATTTCCCATGAAAAGAATAACAAAAGGAAATGGCCTTAGACATCCAGAAGGAGATGGTTTGCTTAGAATCAGGCAAACCCAATGACCTGGGATTAAAGGAAACAAAAAACTGATCAGACTTATGAATAGTCATAGTTTTATCTAGCTAGTACCTGAGCTGTCTGTGCAGATCCAAGGTGTGCAGGACCCTCTCATTAGCAGGCTGAGGAGAAGGGAACAAAGAAGGGAGTTGTACCGACTGAGTCAAGGACAACTCATTAACTACCTTGGGCATAAAAGAAGGATTAGTATGAAAGGACATTCTGTCCCTGTGAAAAACCAAAAAAGGAGGAATGGCCATAAGGCTCTGGAGCTCAGAAACCCTCCAAGCAGCAGTAAGAGCCAACAACAAAACAGTCTTCCAGGTACAATGTTACAAAGAAGCAGAATCTGCAGGCTCAAAAGAAGCCTGAGGCAATTTTTCCAAAACAAAATTAAGGTCCCAAGGAGGAGGAATAGGTTTTCTTGGAGGCCTAATATGCAGGACACCTTTAAGAAATTATTTGACCTCAAAATGAGAGGTCAAAGGAGGATTCAAGGGCAGACAAGCAGAAATGGCTGACAAATGGGCCTTCAGAAAAGAATAGGCCAAGCCAGACTGGAGTAACTCACATAAATAAAAGAGGACCATGGGAACTCCCACTGAAAAAGGGTCCTGGTTACGAACATAGCACCAGACCAAAAATCTTTTCCATTTGGACATATAAGATTTTCTGGGTGAGGTTATCCTTGCTTCCTGTAAAACCCCAAGCACATCCTCAGAAAAGAGGCACCTGAAAGTGATCAAAACCCTATCACCCACAGTTTCAGATGAAGAGTGGAAAAGTGAGGATAGATGGGAGACCCCTTGTCCTGTGTGAGGATATCCAACTGGTTAGGTAACTTGTGATGACTGCCCCTGGCAAGATGCATTAAGAGGGGGGAACCAGTACTGTATTGGCCAAAAGAAGTCACTAGCAAGATTTTTGGGGAGTCCAGCTGAATTTTCTGTATGTGTTTTTAATGCAGGGGAAGAGGAGGGAAAGCATAAAGAAACCTCCCCTTCCAAGGAAAGGAAAGGGCATCCGTCTTCCATGTCATATGGCATGGCACTCTGGAACAGAAGAGGGGAAGCTGCCTGTTTAGAGGAACAGCAAAAAGATCTACCTGAGGAATGCCCTACCAATGGACATTGTCCAGAAACACATCTCTGTGAAGCATCCATTTGTAAGCCTGTATTTTGGACCTTCTCAGAGATTATGTCACTAGATTCTGCTCTGAAGGAATGTATACCACCTGAAGAGTTAACTCATATCTGGGAGCCACTTCCCAAGCCTGAACAGCCATTCTGCAGAGGAGATACGATTTTGTGCCCCCCTGCTTGTTGACATAACCACATCACTGTAGTGTTGTCTGTGTACACCTTCAAGGGGCCTGGAGAGAACATGGGGTGAAAAGCCTGAAGGGCCAGAACCCTCATCTCTTTGATGTTGATATGGTCTAACTTCAATGGGGAGGCCAGAGGCCCTGAACCTTCAGGTGACCCACAGAAGCCCCTCCACCTAATATCAAAGGCATCAGTGAACAGCTCTTGAGAAGGGACTGGAGGCTGAAAGGGCTGGTCTGGGTAGAGAGTGAACTGTTGAGTCCACCACTCAAATTCCTTTTTGAGACAGGAAGGAGAGGTACACTGAAGTCCAGATGGTGACAATGTTGCAGCCAACATGACTTGAGGTATCACTGAAGCTTCCACATGTGCAGTCTGGCATGAGGGAGCATTGGAATAAAAGAGGCCATGAATCCCAGGGCATGAAGAAAGTCCCAGGCTGGCATGACAGTCAGAGGAAAAAGAGACTGAAAGAAGGTTGCCAATGACAATACTAACAATATCAACATTGACACTGTCTGAATCCTGCATCCCAGATACACTTGATCCTGACAGGGAGTCAGGACAGACTCTTGAAGTTGATAGTAAACCCCAAATTTTGATTGAGAGATGTTGAACTGCAAATCTTGTAACAAATGACTGGAAGAAGGTGTCTGAAGCAACAGGTCATGTAGATACGGAAAAATCTGAATGCCTTGGAGCCTGCAGAAGGCAATCACTGGAGCTAGGTATTTTATGACTACCCTTGGGGCAGTAGAAAGGCCAAAGGGCAAAGCAGAGAATTGAAAATGAGAGAAATACACAGAGAAACATAAAAACTTCCTGAAGAGAGGGTTACTATGGATATGAAGGTAAGCATCTTTCAGATCCAAGGACACCAAAAGAGCCTGAGGTAATAAAACAGGAAGCAGAGTTTGAAGAGTAAGCATTTGAAAATAAGGGATCTCGAGAAAGGTGTTGAGCCATGAGAGATCCAAAATAGGTCTCCAAGTGCCCTCCTTTTGGGTAACCAAGAACATCCTGGAATGAAAACTGATTCCCACTTGGGAAGGGGGGACTGGATGAATGGTTGCTTGGTTCACCAGAGACTGTAGAACCTCCAGGAAATGAGGAAGTTGCTTACAGGAGATTGAGGCATCCCTAAAAGAGGAGAGCGAGATTTCCATGCCATGAAGTAACCTTGATGGATGATGGAAAGAACCCAAGAGTCCGAAGTGATGAGATGCCAATTTGGAAAACAAAGGGAGAGATGAATGGACAAAAAAAGAAGTTATGTTCTTACCATAGCATTCCATGTGAATTGTTCATCTCACCTTTGTTCTTACACACGGGTTCAGAGCCGATCCTCGGCTCTGAGTCGGCCACTTCACAAGCTCTGCATCTAAGAAAAAGCTCGAGGCACAGTCTATATCCCATGATCCTCCTCTACCATCCCTCAGATCTAGTTTGCAAGAACCAGAATGCACTACTAAACACTGCGTCTAATGCTCACGCAATCACACACTTGAGACTGAACAATATAGAGCCAACCACAGATAGGGATATAGCTAATATGCAACTTACTGAAGGATAGGTAGAGTGGGCAACCTAGAGAATACCAACCAGGCACTAGTTATACCCGTTCTTCCAGAACGTGGTGGGGGAAGGAGGGAGGGGATGTAAGAACAAAGGCGAGATGAACAATTCACATGGAACGTTATGGTAAGAACATAACTTCTTTATGTGAAATTGTTCGATCTCGCCGTTTGTTCTTACACATGGGTAGCGTCCCTAGCTCCATTACCCTGGGTGACTCATGGAAGAATGTTCCTGAGTACAATGGAACTGAAGGACGCCCTGTCCTTGGAGGACCTGTCTACTTTGTAGTGAGTGACAAACGTATGAGGTTTTGCCAACGTAGCTGCTGCACAAATAGTATCCAATGGAAGAAGAGCGGCATGGGCTAAAGAAGTAGAAATGGCCCTAGTAGAATGAGCCTTAGGCTTGAATGGAAGTGATTGCTTTGAAGCTGAATACACAAAATTTATGCAGTCTGAAAGCCATTTGGATAATGTCCATTTTGTTACTGCCATGCCCTTCTTATTATCTGCGAATGAAACAAACAACTGATCCGATTTTCTGTAATCCATTGTTCTGTCCAGATAAAATCTCAGTTGCCTATGTACATCCAACTTGTGCAGCATGTATTCCAATTTATTTGAATGGTTTTTGAAAAATGTGGGAAGTTCTATAGACTGGTTAATGTTAAGCACAGAGCATACCTCCGGGAGAAATGACGGATTTGTACGCAAGGAGAGACTGTCTGGGTGAAAAACCATGTATGGTAGCCTGACTGACAATGCCTGTAGCTCTGATATTCTATGAGCTGAGGTAACAGCAATGAGGAAGAGGGTCTTCCATGACAAACACTTAAGTGAGCAGGTTGAAGCTGGTTCGAATGGTGGTAGCACAAGCTGAGACAACATCAAATTCAAGTTCCATGGAAAAACCGGCTCGCGGATGGGTAGCCGAAGGTGAAAGGTACCCTTCATGAAAGCCCTACAAAGCCTGTGAGACATAACTGTAGAACCCCCTTCACCTACATGGAAGTTCGATATGGCCGCTAATTGCACCCTTATCATAGAAGTAGAGGCTCCTTTGTGAAACAGTGTAGATAAAACTTCCAGGATTTTGTGTATCGGGGCCACCAAGGGCTCTAACCCTTGCGTTGATGCCCAGCACGCAAAACATTTCCATTTGCTTTTGTATAGTTTTCTGGTAGAAGGTTTGTGGAAGAAACTAGAATGTGCTGTACTGTTGGATACAAAAACTTCGACCTGGCTAAACTGTTATGTGGAGCAGCCAAGCTGTCAGTTTGAGGGACTGAAGGGATGGATGAGGAACTCCCGACGAGTGAGTCAATAAGTCTGGCACTGGGTCCAGAATCCATGTTTCCTCCATCAGGTGGGCTCGAAGGAAGGGAAACCAGATCTGTCGAGGCCAGAATGGTGCTATGAGTATGATCATCCTTTCCAGATTCCTGGCTTTCTGCAAAAATTTGGGAATCAAAGGGACAGGAGGAAAAGCATGCAGGAGACCTGGGGGCCAATCGTGTACCAGAGCGTCCCTGGGGGCACCCCCCCGGAGGGGGAAGAAGGGCAAAGTAGCTTCTGCATTTGGCATTCAAGGGGGATGCAAAAAGATCGCAGCAAGGCTGGCCCCATATGCGGAAAATCCTTTTTGCTACTTGACTGTTCAGGGACCACTCGAGGGGTAACAGGATGGCTCTGCTCAACCTGTCCGCAATGACATTCGATGACCCCAGGATGTGCGTTGCTATCAGAAAATGACCTGTGGATGCAGCCCATTGCCAAATTCTCAGGGCCTCTCTGCATAATGTATAAGATCTGGTTCCACCTTGCTTGTTTATGTACCAGACCACTAACATATTGTCCGTCTGAACTGCCACTGTTCCTAGGGGTAGAGATTCGTGAAAGTGTTGCAACGCTAGGAACACCGCTCTCAACTCCAGAACATTGATATGCAGATTGTACTCTATTTTGGACCACTCTCCTTGGACTGTTCTCCCCTGGAAAAGCCCCCCCCCATCAGAGAAGCGTCCGTGGTTACTGTGGCTCTAGGTCTGGGTAGTACAAATGGATGACCCATCGTCAGATCCTGGCTGTTTAGCCACCATCGAAGATCCCACTTGCAGGACTCCATGATCGAGATGTGGTGTGATAGAGGGAGCTGTTGGAATGACCACTGTGTTAAGAGCAGCCACTGGAGGATCCTCATGTGCATCCTGCCCAGAGGAACTGCAATCAGGGTGGCTGACATCATGCCTAGAACTTTCAGCACTTGTGCCGCAGAAACTTTTCTGTTCCAAATAAGAATAGCGACCTGGTCTCTGAGCGCTGATACTCTTGTTTGTGGAAGCTTGATCAGCGTTGTGGTAGTATCTAACTCCGCCTCTATGAATGAGATATGCTGTGAGGGCGATAAGGCAGATTTTCCAAAATTGACTGAGATCCCTAAACAGGAACAAAGGCTGATTGTGTATTCTCTGGATTGTACAAGGCGATGCTTGGTGGTGGCGGTGAGGAGCCAGTTGTCCAGATACGGAAACACCCGGAATCCTATCCACCTCAGGTGAGACGCCACTACTACCATGCATTTGGTGAACACCCTGAGGGCCGAGGTGAGACCAAAGGGCAGAGCTCGAAATTGGAAATGACTGGCTCCCAGCCGGAAGTGCAGATGATCCCGGGATGCTTTGGCCATTTTGATGTGGTAGTAAGCGTCCCTCAGATCTATAGAGCACATCCAATCATCCTTCTGCAGGAAAGGAAGGATCAACTGTAGCGTGACCAACTGGAATTTTTCCTTCCTTACGAAGGTATTGAGTTTGCTGAGGTCCAAAATCGGCCTCCAGTCCCCTGTTTTCTTTGGAACTAAAAAGAACCTTGAGTAAGTTCTGGATCCTATCTGGTCCACCGGGACTGGTTGGATTGACTCTTTTTTCGAGCAGCTTTCTTATTTCTATGGCTGCTCAATCTCGCAGATTGGGTGGAACATCTGGAAATCAGTTTTGTTCGGGGGGCATGGTTATAAATGGGATGTTGTATCCTCTGGTTACTACACTTTTTACCCAGGAATCCGTAGTAAAATTTAGCCAGGCCTCTGGGTATAAAGCTAAGCGACCCCCGACTGCCTCCAGAGTATGACAGTCAGGCCTCCCCTCATGAGTGCTGGAAGGGCTTCCCAGGGATGCTATCCCTGTCGCCCTGGTTCTGCGGACCCCCTCTGCCACCTGGGTGGCATCTTCCATTCCTACCTCCTCCTCTGCCTCTGGAGGAGGTGTCACTCTGTGTGGACTGGAAAGATCCCTGAGTCTTTCGGAACCACATTTTTCCGCCTCTTTGCCCTTTGGGGTGCAGTTTGGTCGGGGCGGAAAAATGGACCCCTACGGCAAACAGGGTCTTACCTTCTTGCTCACACCGAGTGAGAGTCTCCTTCACTTTGGGACCAAACAGGGGGCATTGGTAAAGGAAGACTTGAAGCCTACCACAAAGAAGCAAAGGTGCATCCAGGATTGCCTCCATAGAGCAATCGCTGAAGCTGCAGCCCTACGTGAACCCTCGGCTGCATACGAGATGAGCCTCATGGACAAGTTTACTATTGAAGAGAGGGTGTTAAGCTGTGCTGTTACCTTTTTGGAGACAGCAGCATCTGTGTTACCCTGGAGAGTATCTCCCAACTCCTTAATGAGATCTCTCTGAAGTCACGTAAAATGCATGAGGTAGTTCAGCAAACGCATGGAAAAGGTCGCCGAACTAAAAATGCGCTTCCCATACCTGTCCATAGTCCTGGAATCCTTGTTAGGAGGATGAACAGAGGAAGATGACTCAGACATTTCCTTCTTCGTGGCTGCCGCTACCACCATAGCATCCACTGGGACTCCTTTAATAAGATAAGTTTTGTCTCAGGGGGCAGTAATATATTTATTCGGCCTCTTAGGGACTGGTTCCACTGTATCGGGAGTCTCCCATGCCCTTCAAGCTATTAGGTCCATTAGTTCATCGAAGGGCGGGGTCACCCAGGAGGTAGAAGGTTGAGCCCCAAATGCCTTCAGCAACACCGATTCGTCCTCAGTGGGGGCAAGGGTCTGACAATCACCCCTCTGTTTCAAGATCTCCAGGATGTCAGCAAATGAGACATCCTCAGAGGGGGACCGTGTGGACCCCTCTGACTCATCCAAATCGATGTCCAATGTCAATGATTCTTGCGGAGAATCAATGTGCCTCCTCTTGCACAATTTCTTCCTCGGGACTTCATCAGAGGGGGCATCTGGTGAAGCTTCTGAGGAACAGGGAACACCCTCTGTGGCTGGCTGAGGCATTAGGTCTCTACGCTTGGTAGGGATCGCTGGTACAGAAACAGAATGCGGCCCTTTGGGGGAAGGAGAAGATGACTCTGATGAAGTGAATGTCTTTTCAGACAAAACCTTTCTCATGACGTCGAAGGCACCGGAGCCCCGGGCCGAGGATTCCACCGGATACGAAGAGCACGGTAGTTTCCCTGAGACCGGGACCACAGGCTCCGACCCCGAGGATGGAGCCGAACTAATTTGTGCCGAGGCTCTGAGGGGAAGAGTCGGAACTGAAAGTTCGGTTCGACTCTCGGCCCCGGAACTAAGGAGAGACCGTCGGCTCCGCGACTCCTCGATGGGCTCTGAGGGAGTCGAGGTCAGTGGCGCCAATCACACAAAAGTAGGCTTCAATGCCGAGGGTTCAACAATCATTGGTTCCTCTTCTCCTGGCTCCGAAGACTCAAAAGGTCTCGAAGGAGGATCTGCTGGAGATACAGGGAGGGCTTCCAGTTTCGAAACCAACTGGGACGAAACCACAATTAGTTTGGACAGAGCCGTATTCTCCATGAGCTTCTGTACCACTCGATCCACGTTAGTATCAGATAACGGCCTGGAAGAACGGGTCGAAGGGGCCGAAGACATCACTGACCGAAGGATCGAAGGAGGAGGCACCTCCGACACTGGCTCCAAGACATGAGGCTCGATGAGAGATAATCGCTCGGTGCTCAGCCCCGAGGTCTGTGGAGCCGGCGACCGAACTTTAGACGAGGTGCTCGGAGCCGATGACCTGGGCTCCGATACCTTCGAAGTCTTCGACCCCTTCAAAGACTTAGAAGCCTGATCAGCCTTCTCCAAGGCTTCTTGAAAGTCAGGCTTTAGTAAGCCCCTTTCTATTAGCTTCCTGCACCTTTCCATCATGACCCTTCCACTGAAAGAGTGACAAATAGAGCAGTCCTCCTGCAGATGGAGAGGGCCAAGACAGTAGACGCAGGAAGCATGATTGTCAGTAATGGACATCTTCTGTCCACACTGACATCTTTTGAACCATGATTTAGCTTTTTTTGCCATGACTAATAGGGAATAAACTTTACCAACAAAGTTAAGCTAGCTTACCAACAGTATAAACACTAATTTAACTATCAATAACTAGTATGGATATGTAGAAAAAACACTGCACACCAATACTACAATGCTAATTATTAGAAAAAAAATCTAACTATGCTATATATGCTACTATAGCTGTCAGAGCCCTGACAGGACTAAATAGGCCTAAGCCCTAAGATTATATTTTATATATATATATATATATATATATATATATATATATATATATATATATATATATATATATATATAAATGCAAACTCCTAAGAGGAAGAACACACACACACACTAACGCTATTAATATCAACTAGAAAAAAAAACAATTTAAACAGCTCTAATACTGAAACTACTGCAAAAAATGCAAAAGTTTTAACTGTCCTGAGCTCTCTTCGACGCGATCTGCTGCAGCGGCAAACTAGATCTGAGGGATGGTAGAGGAAGATAATGGGATATAGACTGTGCCTCGAGCTTTCTCTTAGATGCAGAGCTTGTGAAGCGGCCGACTCGGAGCCGAGGATCGGCTCCGAACCCGTGTGTAAGAACAAACGGCGAGATCGAACAATTTCACATGAACCTGGTCTAAAAGAATGTGGAGCAAATTTTCAAAGAGAAGCAGACTTATTAGATAAAGGCTTCTGGGTCACAGAAATATGAGAAGCCTTAGCATAAGGGGCCCGTCTCCCACCCTTCTTACTCTTGGGGGCCTGGCAGGGTTGCCTGAAAACAAAAGCAGATCTAGAAGGATAATTCCGCTGGAATTTGGGGATAGGAGAGACAAAAATATGTTTAAGGTCCTGCAAGGCTTTGCTTTTTTCTTGAAGAGACTTCAACATGTCAGCAGCAGCAGCAGTCCCAAAAAGATGTTTGTTATCCAAAGGAACATCCAACAACTTGACCTTGATATCCTCAGAAAGAGACTGAAGATGAAGCTGAGAATAACTTCTCATGACAGACTAGAAGGCTGCAGCTTTAGAAGAGGCATCAGCAGCATCACAGCTACATTTACTAGAGAGGCGAGCCACTTAGAAACAGAACCTAAAAAAGACAAGGCAGGGGATTTGACGTCAGAATCAAGGAGGTCCAAGATAATCTGACAAGCCAGAGCAAGCAAGGACAGAACATACCTGGTCATGTGGGTCCGGTAATTAATAGACTTAAAGGCCAAAGTAGAAGCAGTGTAAACTTTCTCACCAATCCCCTCCATAGCTCTACTATCTTTATCAGAAGGCAAAAGTTTGGAAGAGGACAAAAGTGTAGAAGGTTTGTCAGAAGAACCTGACACCAAAGCAGGATCAGTAGAAGGATATTTAAATAAAAATTGACAATCTTCACGAACTTTATAGAACCAGATTTCATAGGAGCAGGAGGCTGAGAATCAGGGGACTTGGAAGCAGCAATAAAAGTATCTAACAAGGCAGCCAAGACAGGAGGAACTGCCAATGGTTTAGGAGTATCCAGCTGAAGCAACTCATAATATCTTCTCTGAATATCAGACACATGAGAAGAATCACACTCAAAGAATTCCATCATCCTAGCAAGTGTATCCCCAAAGGACAATTCCTCAAAAGGAGAGGTAGCAAAATCAAATAAAAGATCAAGAGAAGTAAAAAAAAACAAAAACAAAAAAACAATGGTGCACTTATTTGATGTTGCTAAATATTCAGTATAGTAACGGTGTTCATACCGTCTGGCAAAATAATGGTGTTCAAACTGGTGGCATAGAAGTTCTGGGTGGTTGCATCCGTACATCCCTTTTATGCCCTACATTCCATGCAGGGAGCATAGATGTGATATGTGGTGCATGCAAGATATTTAGGCTTTTGCATACTAGCTGAGTGTTGGGTTACCCTGGGCTGGAGATCCTTTCTATGTGGAATATTGCAACAGTGTTATAGAAGGACATCACAATTTACTAAAGCATAGCACATGTAACTAGGCAGGTATGGTACTGGACTGTTGTGTAGAGATAGATTGCTGTTGCAGGTTTGAGCTAGCTTTCTCTAGATTGTTGTCAGTTATCCTAATTTGCAAAAATATTTTGCATTGGTATGTATAAAAACCTTTATGTGGTAATTGTAATCATCTTTGTTTTACTGTACTTTAAAGTGTAAAGTGTGTATTCTGACATTATTTTATGAACTGATGTCATTTTCCATTATATGCTGTATAACCGCATAAGACACAGAAATTGTTGCTTTGTAATATTTTCTACCTTTGGATATTCCTACAGGTGCTGAAGACAGAGGACAGAATAGAACTGTGTGCACTGAGTAAATGCACAGACTGGAGGAGCACTGATGGGAGAGCGAGAGAGAGCGAGACAGAGAGAGATGACTTAGATGTGTTTATATTTTGCTACCATTGTTGTTTCTCCATTATTAATGGCCTTTTAAGGCTTCCACATACGACTGTTTATTCAGATGATGTTAACAAATGCAAATATTTATACATGCTTCCTATAATGTAACACAATGTATATATCCGAAGTTGTATTTTTATGTGTAACACCTGTGTAGACCTCAAGACAAAATTTTCCCTTGCAGGTTTTGGTGTGCTGATACATTTAAAACTGTCTATTGTAAGGTAAGATTAAGTTTGCTGACACAACTTACATGATGGTCACCTCTGTTGTAATTCTCCTGGGAGTGTACTGTGTTTGTATTACATATAAGTTGTGTACATTTGCTGGCTTGGTACTTGTTGCTGACAGCAGGACCCACAGCTCCTGGTGTATCAACATACACTGTGAACAGTTCATATGTATAACAGTGGTGCTCAGTTGACTTTATGGAGTGCACATCTTGCTTGTTCAGCTGTTGGATGGGTGCCTGTTGTCTCACTTTGTCAGGGTTGTTGACAGAGATGTATCATTATGTGGCGGTTGGGCCCTGCTCTTCTTGCACTTAGACATAGGTGCACCAAGCAATGTTACATACATGAACAGGCTGCCAATTCATGTAAAGCAGAGCATGTCTATGACACTGTTCAAGAAAAACCTGGACAGGTGGATGGGTCACCGTAAATTCTTACTGGGGATAGCTCCCACAAACCTCCTGGATATGGGCAATCATTGCTAAATGCAATCCTGGGTATTGACTAGCATATCTATGGTATTACATTGGGATGAATTAGCTAGGCTTGAAATGACTTCCTGGTCAATAGCTTAGTAAACTCCTATGATCATATGACCCTACATGTTTTTACACTTTAATGTATCAACATGCACTCCTGATGTTTGCCGACATACTGGAACCTGCCCTGTCATGTCATGTCCAACAAGGGCTCCTGATGGTCCCAGTCCATCATTGTTATCATTGTCTGGCTGTCCTCTCTGATTCTCAGAGTAGAAATCTGCTGGCACAGGTTGAGCATAGGTTCATAGGTAGGTACTAGGCTATCGGCCCAAGGGCCTACGTAAGCCTAGCCAGCAAGGTTCCATAGCTTATGCCACCCAAGAAAGTTATTTTCCTGTGCCACTGTCCAGCAGAGACACAGAAGTGATCCCCGGGGTGTATTTCTTATTTCCCATCCACTCATCAAGATTTTTCTTGAAGAGTGCTAATGAAAAACTTTGCTTGACATAGATGGGTAGCTTGTTCCAGAGTATAGGAGGTCTCTGGGACAGGAATCGATCCCTCCAGTGTGTCCTGTTTATTGTGGTGACAAGGTTTAGGTCCCTAGAGCATGTAGCCCGGAGGGATTGGGATTTCTTTAGGTGTAGCATGTCCAACAGCTCTGGGTTTGACATAGCTTTATATGTTAGACAGAGATCACCTCGGAGTAGGCGATATGCTACGGAGTAAAGCTGGAGTTTTTTGAGGTGATCAGTGTAGGGCATTTGTTTGAGGCCAGTAATCCTCTTTGTGAGGTACTTCTGTGGCCTTTCCAGCTGCTGCAGATGTCTTGTGAGGTACATTTCAAAAGGGGCATTGTACTCTATAATGGGTCTAATAAGTGATGAGTAGAGGGGAACAATGACCTCTTTTTTCCTGGATGAGAACCCTTTTATGATGAGGTGTGCCACATAGAAAGACTTCCTGACTACTGTGGCGATGTGACTGTCAAAGGAGAGACTATTGTCCACCTTGTCCCAAGGTCTTTTATCACGTATTCAGTGTTAAGTAGATTGCTGCCTATGTGGTAGTTCATGGGTACAGAGTTTTTACCAAAGGGGATGACACTGCACATTTTGGCATTGAGCTTGAGGCCATGGCTCTGACACCAGGCACCTGTCTGAATGAGGCCCTTCTGTAGGATGTCCACATCATTTGGGGACTTGACTATGGCTCCTAGTTTGCAGTCATCTGCGAACTTCATTAGCCAGAGGCCTTCTGTGTTAGCCTGTACTTCAGAGAAGTAGATACTAAACAGGAGAGGTCCCAGGACGGAACCCTGTGGTACTCCACTTGTCACTGCTTTGAGGTCAGATTTGGAGTCTGCAACTTTTACAGTGTGGGTTCTGTCAATGAGCCAGTTGGCAACCCATCTTGTGACGTAGGGATTTATACCTAGTTTAGTGAGTTTAGCTATAATTCCAGAATGGGGGATGGTGTCGAAAGCCTTGGCGAGGTCAAGATAGGCTGTGTGAACCACCTTACCCTCATCCACGGCTTTGGTGACTGCCTCAAAGAAGTCAATCAGGTTCAGAAGGTATGATCTGCCTTTCACAAACCCGAACTGGGTGGGATCCAGAGTTTGGAGGTTACCAATGTCTTTGTTTATGAGTTCCATGATGATATGTTCCATGGCCTTGCAGACCAGGCTCATCAGGCTAATAGGTCGATAGTTCCCAGGATCAGTGGTGGTTCCCCCTTTGTGGAGTGGGATAACTGTTGCTGTGCGCCATTCAGTGGGCACAAAGCCTGATGCGAGGCTATTATTGAACATGTTGTTTAAGTGGGGAGCCAGTTCGTTCTGAAGTTCGTGTAAAACGCAGCCTGGGATGTTGTCTGGTCCCATGGATGCTGTGTTTCTGGCTTTAGAGAGTGCAGCTTTTACCTGCGTAGTTGTAATTACAGGGACTCTGCATTCTTCCTGTATAGATATGGACCCTTTAGGGGGTGAGAGGGGGGTAAAGTTAGCACTGAACCAATCTGCCAGGATGTTGGCAATATCAGTTGGTTCTGTAATTTTCGTGCCTTTGTGCTGTAACTCAGAGCAGATCTGGGTGTTGCAATCTAGATTCTTGACATAGCTATAGAATGCTTTCTGGTTGTCCTTGGATTTAGTGGTGATTTTGTTTTCATAGCTAGCTTTGGAGGATCTTATAAGGGACCTCAGCTTCTTACTGAGGCTGACCAGGGAGCTCCTCCACTCATGGGATTTTACTCTCTTTTGCAACAGTTTCTTCCTTCTGTTGTACAGTTTGTTTATGGCAGGGGACCACCAGATTGGCTTCCTTTTTTTGGAGAATAGCATCTTGGTTCTGTTTGGGATAGCATGATCCATGCACTTGTGTAAGTGCTTACAGAGTGCATTTGTGTAGGATTCAGCAGTTGTAACTGTATTGTCCATCTGCATGGGTGTCATGAAGTTCACCACTTCTGTCTTAAGAAGCATGAAGTTGGCTTTGGAGAAAGTTTTTACTATGGTTTCCTTAATGGGGGGGTGGGGGTGGGATGTGGATATCAAGGGTGATAAGCATGTCAATGTCATCTCCTGTGGATGGGTGGGCTGACTCAGATCCCTGTCCTTGTGACATGACAGCAACATAAATCAGTCACATTGTATTATCGAGCCCCCCAAAAAATACCATACCCTTCTGACTCTCCTTCTGACTTTCCTCTTTACTCATCTCTTTTGTGTGGCCCTCTTTTTTCCCCTCACTTTCCATCTGCTTTTCTATCACTCTATTTCCTAGGGTGTCTGCATTACTTGTGTTCCCCAGGCATGTCCCACACCTTTTGTTAGCTAGTGATGTGACCATGCATGCCACATTACCGCAATTAACATTTGTAATGTATTTTTGGATTATGACAGATTCTGCAAATATATATCTAGGACTATTTAATGTTTTCATTGCGTTTTGCAATGTAATCTACAATATATTATGTAGCATGCCAGGGATATTGCATATACTCCTATATGCTGTGTCTTTTACTGCATATTTGGGACAGGTGCATTTAGTTTTGTGTACATGTCACACAGATGCCTTGCTAAAGGGACCAAATCTACTTACAGACATTTTTTTCAGCATGCAGTTTCAGATTTTGTCTGACATTGCTGCTTACCTATTGTTGCTGCATTAAGCTGAGGTATTATTTTCATACTGAGGCACATTTGCATATTACCTGCTTTCCTGCAATTTCTGCACTGAACTCAGCGTACTTCGCTGACTTCTCCAAATCTGTTGGAATCCAGCTCAATGTGTTTTGAAAGTTCTATGGCTGTCTCTTACACATGCTCTTCATCATGTGTGTCACAGGTGGAAGATGATGAAAACAGTGAATAATTAAATGCACTCACCTAAAACTCAGTGTCTACAAATATTAAATTAATATGATAGCAATGATTTCACTCTTGAGACAATTTTTGCTCCTGTCATAGAGTGTTGTCCCTTAAAAATAATAACATCACCTTATTGGAAAAAATAAATGAAACCTTTTTTCTCTAACTAAGAGAAATCCCATTTTAAAGACTGCTTCTCAATACTTTGTAAGGAAATTATCAAGACTGTGGTATCTGTTGAAAAAAGGACACTGATGTATATTATACTGATAACATGGAAACAATAGCCTGCAGTCTTCTGTGATGCCCCTGCACTGGCCCAGTAATCAAGGAGCCTCAATCCTCACCACTAGCACCAGTGAAGGACGTACACAATGGGATGATGACAAGTACACACACAATAAAGTACAATTTCCCTTATGAGCACACAACGATCACAGTCAGTCTGGGGCTGGTTTCTTCCTCTTTTTCCAGATCCCCATTAAGACTCCCCACTGGCACAGCTATAGGGTTAAGATCTCAGCTGAGGGGTCAAGCCAAGACCTCCAGAACCCTCTCTGTTCATCCAGTGCTTCGTGTCCCTGCCCAAGTAGCTCACACACACACACACACACACACACACACACACACACACACACACACACACACACACACACACACACACACACACCTGGGGAAGGCTGGCACAGGTTAACTAACTATGCCCCTTCTGCCCAGACTATAAGGTAGTTATCACTTCCACCAACCCCTACTTATCAGCTACTATAAAAGGGTGACCAGTCCTACTGTGTAATGTTACTATTATCCAAATAGTAAGTGTGACCAAGACCAAGGTTATTTAGGAGTGGCCTGTAGAGTGTCACCAAATACATATGCAAGTACTGTCAGAGCTTAAATGTCTCACAAATATCAGCCACAAAGATAAGTTTAAATATACTTTATTTATTTATTTATTTATTTTACATTTGGTAACCGGGAAAGTACGTCTGGACTAGCAGTCTTCTTTCAGAGGAGGCCCGGGAGAACAGCTCCACATTTCATAACAGTATTGGTACAAACATAACAGAGAAAAACATATATAATAGTTACAATTTTTAAATATAATGAACAATGAACATGCATGAAAAATATTTACATAATGAACAATGAACAAGCATGAAACTATTTATTTATGACAAGATGTATAGATGTGTAAAGTTCTTATATTAGATAAAATTGTGAGGCCAGTCAACAATATGGAAATATTGCAAATGGATGTTGTATAAGAATCAGTTTTGAATAATACTGCTATAGGAGATTGGAGATCTAGCTATGGGATTTGTTCCCTGTGTCACTTGTTCCCCTGGTGTTGAGCAGGGGCACAACCATTTATTAGTGAGGTGGCCTTTTAGGGCAGTTTTAAACTCAGTTATGGAGGTTTTGCTTGTTAGGCTGTTAGGTAAGGAGTTCCATACTCTGGCTATACAGGAGGAGTACAGAGATTCACCAGTTGAGTCAGAGGCCATTGAGACTTCTAATAGTTGTTTGTTGTTGGAGTGTAGAACTCTTTTAACTGTGTATGACTTGAGTAGGTTATTTAGGGCTGGAGTTTTTTCTGGATTGTGTAGAAGTTTGTGGGATAGGGTTAGTTGGTTATACAGTAGAAGTTGGGGCAACTCAAACCATTGCAATTGTTTTAGGGCTATGCAATGATGTGACCTATATGGTGCATTAGTGGCAAACCTAGCGATTTTGTTGTAACATGTTTCTAATTTGATGATGTCTGTTTTTCTCAGGTTGGTGAGAATAGTGAAGGCATATGTGAGTGTGGAGAGTAAGTGTGCCCTAGCTATTGTTTCTCTGGTTGTTTTTGTCCGAAAGGATTTGTTTCTATATAGGGCTCCTAGTTTATTATGAACTTTTTTTATGGTGTGGGCAATGTAGATATCAAATGTCAAGTTGCAGTCAATCTCTATCCCTAGAAGTTTAGTGTGATTTACAGTCGATATAATAGTATTATTTTTGGATACTATGCTAAAGGGAGAAGAAGAAGGTTTATATTTAGAAGGGTTAAATAGTAGTAATTTTGTTTTTTGGGGGTTTAGTATTAGGTCTTGTTCTGATAACCAGGATTCAACCAATAGGAAGGATTCTTGTGTGTGTATGTGTGTGTGTGTGTGTGTGTGTGTGTGTGTGTGTGTGTGTGTGTGTGTGTGTGTGTGTGTGTGTGTAATTGTTGGATGGTAGAGGCATTACATATTAGAGTGGAGTCATCTGCATATTGTATGACTGCCGCTTGGGGTATAGAGGTGTGGAGGCTATTAGCGAAGATAGAGAAAAGTAGTGGCCCAAGGATAGATCCTTGTGGCACACCAAGTGTTACTGGAAGTAATGGGGAAATGTCAGATTGCCATTGAACTGCCTGTTGTCACTCTGACAGATAGCTTTTGAACCAAGAAATAGTGGACTGTGATAGGTTTAAGATAGAGAGTACATAGAGAAGTTTATCATGTGAAACTGTATCGAATGCCTTTGAGAGGTCTAAAAAGAGTGCTGATACAAACTTACCATTGTTTCTATGTGAATTAACAGTTTCAGTAAATGATAAGAGAGTAGTAGTGGTACTATGAGAGGGGCAAAATCCATGCTGTGTTGTAGTGAGTAGATTGTGTGTGTTAAGGTGGGTCATAATTCATGTGTGTATACATCTTTCTAGAATTTTGGAGAGAGGTGAAAGGATAGCAATGGGGCGATAGTTTGATAGTTCTCGTGTGGTGCCACCTTTGTGGAGAGGGATTAATTAGGAGATTTTCCAGATATCAGGAGCATTTTTTTCGGTTATTGATTGGTTAATAGGAATTGTTACATGGTAAGCTATAGCCTCTGCATCTATTTTCAGAAAGTCTGCTGGAAGTGTATCAGCTGCTAGTGTTGTGGGTTTCAGTTTTCTAAGTAGTTTTTTAATTGTATCCACATTGACAGGTTGCAGTGAGAATTGGCTGGTATTGTTGGCTGTATTTTGAGAGGTAATGTAGGTTGAGGACAGTTGTGGTTTGGATAGGGCTAGTATTGATTCAGTGAAATACTTGTTGAATTGTATCGCTATGCCATCAGTAGTATTAGTGGTAGCAGGGGGTGGAGTTCTAACTTTACCAGGTAGTAAGATGTTGTTGATGGCTGACCAGTATTTTTGTGGGTTGTTTAAATTTTTTTTCTGTATGTCGCGGTAATAGCGTATTTTGTCTGTTTTAATTTTTTTTTATTCTATTTCTGAGTTCTTGGTAAGCTGTTTTGAGAGTTTGGGATCCAGTTTTATGCCAATCACTCCATGTTTTATCTCTTAAGTTTCATGGAGGCCCTAGTTTCTTTGGTAAGCCAGGGTGCATGGTTAGTTTTCACCCTTACTGTTCTTGCTGGAGCAAGAGAGTTTAGGATGTTTAAGAAAACAGTGTTAAAATAATGGATAACATCATTAATCTTGAGGGTTTTGAGTGGATCCCAGTTACAAGTTTTTAGGGCTGAAATGAATTGGTTAGGATTAAAGTTTGTTTTGTTTCATAACAGGCGATGGGTAGTTGGTTTGGCATGATTGGTATAGAGTTTTAGCATAAAGGTCGGACAGTGGTCACTTAAGGTGTCTGGTAGGTAACCAGTATGATAGGAGTGGACTGATTTATTTACAAGGATCCAGTCTAGAATTGATTCTCGTTTGGAAGTTTTGTCAATCCTGGTAGGTGACTGAACAATTTGGCTGAATCCATACAGGTTTATGTAGTTGGTGGGGTTATTAGAGGAGCAGGTTAACCAGTCTATGTTAAAATCACCCATTATAATTGTCTCATATGAGAAGGATTTTATGGCCCAGTTAAGTAGATTTTCTAGAGTAGGGATATTGTTTCCTGGTGGGATATAGCATCCAAGTATATTAATAACTTTTCTGGCATTGATTTTTAATCTAGTTAGCATGATTTCAGCATTGTCAACCAAGAGGGTAGGTATATCAAGAGTTTCTAGATTTAGTTAATTTCTGAACAGTATAGCAACTTCACCTCCTTTTTTATTTTATCTATCTGTGCGTAGAATACTGTAACCAGGTGGTAGGATCTTGCTATTTGCAATTTTGGGCTTTAACCATGTTTCTGTTAAGAGAAGAATGTCAGGGGTGTAGAGAGTGAGAGTGGCATGAAGTTCATGGACTTTTTTTACAATGCTTCTTATATTAATGTTTAATAGAAAAAGGTCTGTGGGTTTTCTTTTGGATAGTACAGTATTATGGCATTGAACTGGGGAGGTAGGGTTTTGGGATGAAGGACCTGGGTTGGAATGGATATCACCACTGAGGGATAGTTTTGATCGTAAGTAGGTAATTAGGTGCATTAATGTGGTCACATACTTGTTATAGTTCAGTGAAAGTTTGGAGGTGATATATTTGGTATTTCTATAGATGGGGATGAATAGATGTGTGGTTGTATTAAAGATGGATGCGTGAGGAATGGGATTAAGGTAACTGAAAGTATGTGAAGTGGTGGTAGTAGTAGCATGGAATAAATAATAAAAGAACAAGACAATACTCAATCAACACAGTAACTGCAGAGTTCAGAATCACACTAAATATTTTAAAACAACATTGCAGGACAGTCTCAAATAAATACAGAAAACATCTAAACTAATCTTTACCATATTCCTATCTATATCTAAGAGAAATTGCTGTACCCTAGATGTACTTACAGATCAACACACAGGCAGACGTGCTGAATGGATGTTTCTAGGTCCAAGACAAGATACAAAATGCACAGACTTTCCCTGAGAGAGTTCTTAAATCAATATTAAATATTACTGCTGGGTCAGCCTGGATGACATCACTTCTTGTCACCTGCCTTCAGTTCCCATGCCAACAGAAACCAACATCTCTGTGTCAAAAATACATATCTCTCAGATGTTTGCCCAGAACTGGACGTTGTAAATCAATTAAACACTTACATTTTATACATAGTAATTATTTCTGTTTCAAGACAATAGAAAAAACTCTAGCTCTAGACATTGTCTCTGTTTCACTAACATAATTGTAAAACACTTTCCACTTATTTTCTTGAAGTTTTGCAAGTTAACTCTGTATGTTCCAGCTTCTACTATTAAAACATACATTTGCACAGGTATATAGTTTATATACATTTCTGTTCTTTTCCAGTAGGGTACACTGTGGTTACATTCTTGAAGCTCAGTACATAAAATACAGTTCTGTATAAATCATAGCAATATTCACAGATGACAGAATTATTTACAAACTTCCAGCTAGCTAGGCTGGCAGCATCACAATCACCCCCCCCCCCGAAAACCCAAGCTAGTTTTCAAGTGCCCCTTGAGAAACGTTGCTTGAGAGGGTTGAGCCTATCTGGGAATACCTTACCCCATTCCCTGCCTTGAGAGAGCATCTGCGTTGGCATCACTAACCCCACTGCAGTGCTGCACTGTCATATCATATGCTTTTAACCCTAGGCTCCACCTTAGTAACTTGGCATTTTGCTGGCCGGCTCAATGTAGCCATGTTAAAGGATTGTGGTCTGTAACTACAGTGAATTTCCTTCCATACAGATAAGGCTGAAGTTTCTGCAGTGACCGGCCTATGGCTAGGCATTCCTCTTCTACAGCTGCATAGCATTCCTCCCTCGGTTGGAGCCTATGACTGAGATATACCACTGGGTACTCTTCTCCCTCTGAGGAAACCTGGCTAAGTACAGCCCCCACCCCTTGGTTTGAAGTATCCACCTGTACAACAAATTCTTTGCTGTAATTTGGACTGGCTAATACAGGGGGTCCTCCCAAAGCTCATTTAAATTTCTGGAATGCCTACTCACATGCTAGGGTCCATACTACCGTATCTGGCCTGTTTTACCTTGTCAGGTCTATGAGGGGAGCAGCTATGGTACTATAACTGGGGACAAACTTTCTTTAGTCCCCTGATGTCCCAAAGAATGCCCTAACCTCCTGTTTGGTAACAGGGGCAGGCTGTGCCTGAATGGCTTCCACTTTGGCAGGTTCTGGCCTGATCTTACAACCCTTCACTCTATGTCCCAGGTAGGAGACCTCTGCCATACCCACCTGACATTTGCTGGGCTTAATGGTCAACCCTTCCCTCTGTAGTCTGCCCAGCACCTTCCTGACATGCTGAAGGTGCTCTTGCCAGGAATGGCTGTAGATGGCAATATCATCTAGGTAAGCAAGGGCAAAATCTCCTGCTCCTGCTAGGATATGATCTACCAGCCTCTGTAAAGTCACTGGGGCATTTGTCATCCCAAAAGTCATATTTGTGAACTCATGCAAGCCAAAAGGTGTCATGAAGGCTGACCTCTCTCTGCACCGGGAGTCAAGGGCACCTGCCAGTAACCCTTGGTAAGATCAATTGTGGTAAAATACTTAGCCCCAACCAGCTGCTCTAGGGCTTCATCTGTCCTAGGCATGGGGTAAGCATCTGACTCTGTGTGACTAATTTTCTGTAGTCCACACAGAACCTGGTGCTGCCATCCTTCTTTGGTACCAGCACCACTGGGGAGGCCCAGGGACTGCTGGACTCCTGAATTACCCCTAGTTCCAACATTTCCTGTATCTCCTCCCTCAGAGTCTGTTTGGCTCTCTCAGGCACCTGTTAAGGGGCCTGCCTAATTGGCCTTTGGAGTTCTGTATCCACCTGGTGCTGCACCAGGTGGGTGCACCCTGGTTTCCCAGTGAACATGTCTCCAAACTCCTGTAACACTGCTCAGATTTCTCGGACTTTGGTGGGGGATAGCTGCTGGGATAATGCTACCTCTTCCCCTGAGGTGTCATTCCGAGCTTCACTAAGGAGATTAGTCACCATATGCCCCTCAGACTCCTCCTCCAATCCACTGCAAATACTCAGCACAAGAGCCTACCTATCATGGTACATTTTCATCATGTTAACATGGTACAGTCTGTACTCTTGCCTCCTGCCTAGCAGTTTTACCATGTAGTTAACATCACTAACCTTCCTTACCACCTTGAATGGTCCTTCCTAGGCTGCCTGCAGCTTGTTGTGTCTGACAGACATGAGAACCATTACCTGCTGCCCTACAACATACTCTCTACCTCGAGCATTCCTGTCATACCAGACCTTTTTCTGCTGTTGGGCTTCTGCCAGGTTCTCCTGGGCCAAGTCCATGAGTTCTCTGAGCCTTGTCCTGAGGTTTAGGACATATGCCACAACAGACTCTTTGTGGGATTCACACTCACCCTCCCACTCATCTCAAATCAAATCAAGACGTCCCCTCACCCTATGCCCATACAGCAACATAAAGGGTGAAAAAGCTGTGGATTCCTGGGGCACCTCTCTGTAAGCAAACAACAGATGGGGAAGATATTTGTTCCAGTCCCTCTTAAACTGGTCTGTAAATGTCCACAGCATTATCTTGAATGTACATGAAAAAGCTATGGATTCCTGGGGCACCTCTCTGTAAGCAAACAACAGATGGGGCAGATATTTGTTCCAGTCCCTCTTAAACTGGTCTGGAAATGTCCATAGCATCATCTTGAATGTAGAGTTTGACCTCTCAACAAGACCATTAGTCTGGGGATGGTAGGTGGTGGTCTTTAGTTGCTTCACCCCACAGTACTTCCACAGACAAGCAAGCAGGTCTGACATGAAATTGGCACCTCTGTCTGTCAGTATTTCTTTTGGAATACATACCCTGCTGAAAATCTCGAACAAAGCATTTGCCACCTTTTCTACCTCAATGGAGGACAGAGCCACTGCCTCAGAGTATCTGGTAGCATAATCTACTACCACTAGGATATACTTTTTTCCTGTGGAACTTTGGGGTACTCAGAAGCCCCACAATATCTATAGCTACCCCCTGAAATGGCTCCTCAATCACAAGCAAATGCATCAAAGGAGCTTTCACCTTGTCTCCTGCCTTGCCTAACTTTTGGCAATGCTCACAGGTCCTGCAGTGCCCTGTTACATCTCTGGAAATCCCAGGCCAATAGAGGTTCTGCATAATACATCTCTTTGTATGCTTTATCCCCATATGACCTGCAAAGGGAATATCAAGGGCTATGGCTAGAAGTGCCAGATGGTAGGCTTTGGGCACTACCAGCTGCTGTATTCTCTCACCCTCTAGCTCTCCCTCAGGGGTCCACTTTCTATACAGTAACACTTTGTCCCAGTATACAGATTCCCCCTTCCCTTGAGAATCAGGTCCCTCACTAACTACCTCTCTCAGGCCTTGTAATGTAGGGTTTGAGAGCTGAGCCTGTTTCAACTCTCTCTTTGTAACCCTTCCCAGCACCCCTTCCACAGGAAGTCTGGTATCCTCTGACAGCAGTGCCTCACTGTCAGCCTGGGTACTACTACTCACCTCTGCCCTTGCAGACACTCTGTCCAAGGGAACATTAGTACACACAAGCAGCTGGAGCTCACCTTCGGTATCACTGTTACAGGGTAGCTCCCTCCCTGAAGTAACTACCTCACCAGTCCTGGCTGCAAGTGTGCAATCTGTCTGGGTCTCTCCCAGGCTACCAGACCCACATTCTTGCTTCAAGCCTGACTGTGTGTAACTGCATGCACACAAGGTACTGAATTATCAAAATCATTCCCTATCAGGACATCTGCAGGAACATCCTCAGACACACCTACTAGCTGGCTTCCTTTTCCACCCTCCCAGTCAAGGTGAACCCTAGCCAAAGATGTTTGGAATGGGGTCCCTCCTAAAGCTCTGACTAGAGTAGACTGCCCAAGCAAGTAGTGTGCCTCTGTAACCATTGCAGGCTTCACCATGGCTAGGTCAGAGACTGTGTCTCTCTTAGCCATGGCCTCTTTCCCATTCACTAAGATAGGATATAACCTCTTGTGGTAGTTTGGTTCCCTTGTTGTCTTGAGACAACCTACTGTTGGAATTGTGTCATTCCCACTTACTAGCTCTCCCACCTTTTGTTCTCTACCTTACCTCCGTGGACATCTATATGCTACATGGCCCCACTGGTTGCATTTAAAACATTTAACCCTTGGTCCTGGACATGTACCAGGACTAGTGGCTTCCCCTGCTACTGGCAGACTCTCTTGGGGGAGCCTGGGCTGTCCACCATGGGTTCCCTTAGATGCATGAGTAGCATCGGGTGTCCATTTCCTGTGCAGTGATGCCCTGCTTGCTAGGTATAGGTCTCCCTTCTTCCTCAACTCTTCTGCAGTATCACATTGTCTATCAGCTAACCAGATTCTCATGTCCTCAGGCAAAGTGCTAAGGCCTTGTTCCTTCGCCAAAAGATCTGCCACCCTTCAAAAGTGGTGACCTGACATCCACTTTCCCACCTATGATAATAGGTGCTTAGTTCAGCAACATATTCACACACACTTTCATCTGCCTTGCGTCTATGCTAGCAAAACTTTTTCCTATAAGCTTCAGGTGTTAACTTAAAATATTCTAGCAAACAGTTTTTTACAACATTATAATTAAAAAAATCAGTATCAGACAGTTTAGAAATTACAGTTACAGCTTTACCATGGAGTAAAGTGGTGAGGAACAGTACCCAGAGCACTTGGTCAGCAGTATACTGTTTACATACCCTCTCAAACATATGAATGAAACTATCAAAATTATCCCCCTCTGTAAATTGTGGAAGAAATTTACTGACCTTTGTTGCTTCTGGGGTTCAATTACTTCCTTCCCCATTACCCCCATGACTCTGGTGAAGGGTCAGCATCTCATTTTCATGTTGCCTCTACCTCTCATTCTCCACAATCTGCAGATGTTGCAGTTTCTCATTTTACTCAGCCTCCAGATGTCTCAGTCTCTCTGCTGCTTCTATTTCTAAGCACTTGGCCTCCAACTCAAGTCTTTTTAACTCCAGATGGATTTTTAAGTCCTCTGTGGAAAGGTTGAGCTGTCCATTTTCTGAGAGTTGTACATCTCCACGGCCAGTCAGATTGTCCTCTTGGTTGCTATTCTGTGATGCAGCTGTGACTAAAGCTGCAATGATGTCTCCTTTAGTCAGGTTGGCATGCACCAGCCCTTTAGCCTGGCACATTTCAGCCAGCTCGCTCCTTGTCAGCTTGCTATACTCCTCTGCTGACATGCTTGCCTGCACTCCCTGACTAATTAAGATAACAAAAAATAAAACAATTGTGATATGAACTTTGAATGTTCGCTGTGTGGCTGATTGAGAGTGCAAACACCTTCAGTGACCACTGTATACAAGCAACAGGAATTCAATATCCACACCACTACAAGCCAATTAATATGTGATGTGACTAACTCAACACTGTCAGCCAATTAATATGTGATACCCCTGCAATGACCCATAATCAAGGAGCCTCAACCTCACTACTAGCACCAGTGAGGCACGTACACACTGAGAGGATGACAAGTACACACACAGTAAAGTACAATTTCCCTTAAGAGCACACAGAGATCACAGCCAGTCTGGGGATGGTTTCTCCCTCTTTCTCCAGATCCCCAATAAGACTCCCCACTGGCACAGCTATAGGGTTAAGATTTTAGCTGAGGGGTCATGCTAAGACCTCCAGCATCCTCTCTGTCCAGCCAGTGCTTCATGTCCCTGCCCAAGTAGCTGACACACACACACTTTGAGATTTGATTTATATAGAAATACACACACACACACCTGGGGAAGGCTGGCACAGGTTTACCAACTATGCCCCCCTCGGCCCAGACTATAAGGTAGTAACCACTGCCACCAACTCCAACTTATCAGCTACTATAAAGGCCCTTACAAAGGGTGACCAATCCTACTGTGTAATGTTACTATTATCCAAATGGTAAGTGTGACCATGACCAAGGCTATTTAGGACTGGCCTGTACACTGTCACCAAATATATATATATATATATATATATATATATATATATATATATATATATATATATATGCAAGTACTCTCAGAGCTTAAATATGTCTCACAAATATCAGCCACAAAGCTAGCTTTAAATATTTTTAATAATAAATAATAAAAGAACAAGACAATAATCAATCAACACAGTAACTGCAGAGTTCAGAATCACAGGAAATATTTTAAAACAACATTGCAGGACAGTCTCAAATAAATACAAAAAAAATCTAAACTAATCTTTACTATATTTCTATCTATATCTAAGATAAATTACTGTACCCTAGACTTACTTACAGAGCAACATGCAGGCATAAGTGCTGAATGGATGTTTTTAGGTCCAAGACATGATACAAAATGCACAGACTTTCTCTGAGAGAGTTCTTAAATCAATATTAAATATTACTGCTGGGTTAGCCTGGATGTCATCACTCCTTGTCATCTGCCTTCAGTTCCCATGCTAATAGAAACTAACATCTCTGTGTCAAAAATACATACCTCTCAGATGTTTGCCCAGAATTGGAAGTCATAAAACAATTAAATACTTTTACATTTAAACCTAGTAATTATTTCAGTTTCAAGACAACAGAAAAACCTCTAGGCTCATTGTGTCTGTTTCACTGAAACTGAGAGATAACAGAATCTTAAAATAATTTCCACTTATTTTCTTGAAGTTCTGCAAGTTAACTCTGTATGTTCCAGCTTCTACTATTAAAACATACATTTGCACAGGTATATAGTTTCTATACATTTCTGTTCTTTTCTAGTAGGGTACACTGTGCTTACGTTCTTGAAGCTCAGTAAATAACATACAGTTCTGTATACTTCATAGCAATATTCACAAATGACATAGAATTATTTACAAAATTCCAGCTAGCTGGGCTGGCAACATCACATCCTCCACTGGATCAAATCACTTATTCTAGTTCTACAGACTAATTACTTGTCACTGCTTTATAAACAGTTCCCAGCTTGACATTGTTTTTAATACAATGGTGAAGACTCATTTGTTACAGTGTATTAGCCATCACACCACTAGTAATTTGTATAGTGTCACTAGAAAAAAATATATAGATTCTTAACAGACTACTAAACTATGTTACCTCAGACATTTCCAGTGCAGTGAGGTATTCTGTACAAGAATTAGTGCACTGCCATCTCACTCTGTCGGGAAACACTTTATCCATAGCTGTCCAGTGAAAAAAATCACAAGTGTGATGTTTACACTAATGACTCACACTACTGTATGGTATCTTCCATACTAACAGAAAGCGGAAGAAGATAAATACAGAGTCAGCTTAATCAAATGTATTACCTACAAAAGCATGTGTAATGAATATAAACACATTGTATGTTGCAACATATTGTTTAACGTGATTCTGTATTAAATGCACAGCTAAGGCCATGAACGTTGATCAAGGAGAGTTTAAATCAAAGAGGACTATGGGTAGTCTTATCGGAAATGAAAGATGGTCTGTGTCACAGTTAGCCCAAACCAGTTCTAGCGTTGTAGTTTAGAGAAAAAGAGACACCATCATGCCTGTGTGCAGCTTTGTCTGGAAACTAAACACTATTCTAATGCTAAATAAACGTCATGCCGACGCTGAAATCAAAAGACTAACAAGGTTTATGTATTAACCTGCACTGGTTAAAAGTATTAGAAATAACTCTCAAGTGTGTTACTAGAAATCTGAAATCTGATTCTTGATTTATGTATTAAAAGTACATTGATATCATACTTGTAATGGAAAGTATTGTGCAAAAGTTACACAACATTATGTAGTTCTGAAAACTTAGAAACTTTACTAACTTGAAATGATGAGCCATAAAACAGCCACAGGCAGCATTCAAGCCAGTCATGTGTGGGAAGGTCCAGAAGGGCCAAGTTAAAGATTATGAAACAATAAATAGTGCAAATCTGCACAAGTGCTATAAGATTCTCTATATTAAGGTAATAAACAAAGCTATTATTTTTTTTTTATTTAACTGCTGTATGAACCACTGTCAATCAGATACTCTTTCACATTGCCAGTGGAATCTTATTTTGCACATATTACAAGTTGTTGAGTTTTTCTCTACAGATCTAGGATGACATTATTTATTTCTCCTACAAACTCTGCTTCACACAGAAAAAAAAGACCAATTTCTTTTGTATACCAGATAACAGCAAAATTTGATAAGTTACAGTCTGTTCCTGTTCTTATATTCATTCGTAGGTAGTTTCTGTTGTATGTGGGACTTTTTTCATGGACATAATTATCTGGACCAATAATATATATATATATATATATATATATATATATATATATATATATATATATATATATATATATATATATATATATATATATATATATACATATTTATTTATATATATATTTTTTTTCTCACTGGAGAACAGTGTATCAACAAGAATTCTTTGCCTCACTAAAAAAAAATCTCTCTCTCTTTCTCTTTCTCTCTCTCTCTCTCTCTCTATATATATATATATATATATTTGTGTGTGTGTGTGTGTGTGTGTGTGTGTGTGTGTGTGTGTGTGTGTGTGTGTGTGTGTGTGAGTGTTACTGTTATATAGCTAACTACACAGTGAGACAATACCTAGGGATAATCACACCCAAAGCAGGCAACATTGGGACTGAAAGTACTGAGAAGATGGGCTTGCTTTCCTGCAGGATCCATAGTAATACCTGTTCCTAGGTCTGCACTCTTAGGATGTTTCATTAGGAAGTGTTATGGCCCTCAGTGTTGCTGGCTCCAAATGCATGTAGTGTGTCTGTGTCTGGATATATAGATATATAGATTATATATATATATATATATATATATATATATATATATATATATATATCCAAAAAGTTCACCCAGCAGAGGGAGGAAGATAGCAACCAGTAATGAAACGTTGATACAAAAAGAGCATAAATGTCAATTCAATACTTCACCAACAGGACCACGTATTCAAGATGTAAAACTCCAATTCCAAAAATTGCAAATGATTCAAACAGCTCCAAATATCAAAGAACACAGGTTTAATATGTTAGCGCTTTCACGGACAAGGCCGCTTCTTCAGACATTACAAGAACAGGAACTGACATCACAATTTATATACACACATCCTGCCAAAAACAGGAACTGACATCACAATTTAATCACACACATCCTGCCTTGCACTTAAAGTGATATACATAGCAGAAAGAGGAATAAAATAATGAACATTGTACAATCTATCCTAGATCACTCTATACTCATGCAGATGTATGCTATAAAATAATTTAAAGTAATAAAATAAAATAGTACATAAGACATAAAACTAATTCAAAGCGATCTAGCTTTTAAAATCAGCTTCAGGGGAACTGATTCATTCAGTCCCCTGCCTCTATGGGCAGCTAAACGAAGAATCCCACGTGTCTCCGCTTCCTCTGTCAGATTTGAAATGTCCCCTCCCCTGATGTTAATGTGTTGAACATGCACAACCTGAAAGGTAAAATAATGTTGACTTCCTTCACATAAAATGTGCTTAGATAAAGCACTACTCGTTTCATTTCTAGATAAGCAATATAAGTGATCTCGAATGCGTTCCCTGAGAGATCTGTTGGTCTTACCAACGTAGAACTTAAAACAGATCTGACAGCATGCCACATACACTACATTTCGTGTCAAACAGGCGGAATTACACCTGATCTCCCATAATCTACCTGTGTTTGAATCTCTAAAATAAGCAGATTCATCAATATAAGGACACTGCGGACAAGAGCCGCATTTAATGGTACATTGCTTCAATGGGACCATTCTACTTTCTCTGCTAGGAGTTAAGTCTGGAAAGCACAAGTGCTGTTTCAATGTCTTTAAATTTTTGTGGGTAAAAGTTGGACAATTCCCCACTATTTCTTTCGTCTTGTCATCCACTAGGAGCATGTGCCAGTTGTCAGTTATTGCCTGTTTAACTGTTACTATGTTGCTACCATAGGGCAGTACTAGAGGTAACTTAATCTTGTGCACTGTACTTGTTTTTCTATTTTGTGCCAAAGAATAATAGGGTTTACCTTTACCATGTCTTAGGTTATGTGTGGAGCCAAAGTTTTTTAACTAGAGGGTATTATAATCAAGAAGTTTCTAAAATTTGTACCTCCACACATAATCTAAGATATGGTAAAGGTAAACCCTACTATTCTTTGGCACAAAATAGAAAAACAAGTACAGTGCACAAAATTAAGTTACCTCTAGTACTGCCCTATGGTAGCAACATAGTAACAGTTAAACAGGCAATAACTGACAACTGGCACATGCTCCTAGTGGATGACAAGACGAAAGAATTAGTGGGGAATTGTCCAACTTTTACCCACAAAAATTTAAAGACATTGAAACAGCACTTGTGCTTTCCAGACTTAACTCCTAGCAGAGAAAGTAGAATGGTCCCATTGAAGCAATGTACCATTAAATGCGGCTCTTGTCCGCAGTGTCCTTATATTGATGAATCTGCTTATTTTAGAGATTCAAACACAGGTAGATTATGGGAGATCAGGTGTAATTCCGCCTGTTTGACACGAAATGTAGTGTATGTGGCATGCTGTCAGATCTGTTTTAAGTTCTACGTTGGTAAGACCAACAGATCTCTCAGGGAATGCATTCGAGATCACTTATATTGCTTATCTAGAAATGAAACGAGTAGTGCTTTATCTAAGCACATTTTATGTGAAGGAAGTCAACATTATTTTACCTTTCAGGTTGTGCATGTTCAACACATTAACATCAGGGGAGGGGACATTTCAAATCTGACAGAGGAAGCGGAGACACGTTGGATTCTTCGTTTAGCTGCCCATAGAGGCAGGGGACTGAATGAATCGGTTCCCCTGAAGCCGATTTTAAAAGCTAGATTGCTTTGAATTAGTTTTATGTCTTATGTACTATTTTATTTTATTATTTTAAATTATTTTATAGCATACATCTGCATGAGTATAGAGTGATCTAGGATAGATTGTACAATGTTCATTATTTTATTCCTCTTTCTGCTATGTATATCACTTTAAGTGCAAAGCAGGATGTGTGTGATTAAATTGTGATGTCAGTTCCTGTTTTTGGCAGGATATGTGTATATAAATTGTGATGTCAGTTCCTGTTCTTGTAATGTCTGAAGAAGCAGCCTTGTCCGTGAAAGCGCTAACATATTAAACCTGTGTTCTTTGATATTTGGAGCTGTTTGAATCATTTGCAATTTTTGGAATTGGAGTTTTACATCTTGAATACATGGTCCTGTTGGTGAAGTATTGAATTGACATTTATGCTCTTTTTGTATCAACGTTTCATTACTGGTTGCTATCTTCCTCCCTCTGCTGGGTGAACTTTTTGGATTTTATTTCGTGAAGTTGGTTTGGGAGAGTTATACTTGAACATATATATATATATATATAAAGAGAAAGAGAAAGCATAAACTATATATATATATATATATATATATATATATATATATATATATATATAGTTAAAGAGAACGTAAGAGAGAGTAAACCAGTAAATGTTTATATGGTTGCATTCTGTAAGAATGAGCAGTCACAACAGCAAAGCTCTTACAGTGTTGTTTTTCAACCTTTCAGCTGCTTTGCATGAGAGGCTAGAGTATAGAGGGGTCTGGCAATTTACTTTTATTCTGCTGTTGTGTGATTTCAGAGTTGGTATATATTTATTTCATTTTATTTTATTTAACATTTGTTAACCAGGAAAGTCCGACTTGGAACGAAGCCAATTT